>NC_054550.1:4249856-4264856 GCF_017654505.1 Polyodon spathula | reverse complement strand
TGTGCGCGCCAGGGTGACCCAGCGCTCCGATCTCCGCCAGAGTTCGAACATTCCTGGATGAGAATGTATTGTGCGGTGTGGCTTTGTGACAACATGCAGAGCTACTGTAATCATGCATAGCTGAAGATGATGGCATTGCCTTTTCATTTGTGTACAGGGATTTCGTATTTTTCCTGCAGTTTGTTTGCAGGTCATATATAATAATTAATTGTGCATACACAAAATCACGTTTTATTTTATTTTCAGGGACCCACCCCCTTCCCATAAAATACTTTTTTTTTAAATGTTTTTTTAAAAAATGCGGTTCAATAATTGTTACTTAACTCTATCGCTTTCAACTGTTAGACAATTCTCGAAAAGTAGAAATATATATATATATATATATATATATATATATATATATATATATATATATATATATATATAAGGAAACTTTCCTTTGTTGCGGCAAATTCAATGAAGGTATTATTTTACCAGCATTGCCGGCGCCACACACAAAAACCACATCTATTGACAGAGCTGGAACAGGCTCAGGCAGTAGAGTGCCGGTGGAGGCGAGACCGCTCACAGAAAGCGGAGGGGTTTGGCAATACCACAGAACCCCAAGGGCTTTCTTACACCTGTTAATTAGATCCCAAGAGAGGTAGTCAGATCCATATTTACTGCAGCAGAAACGAAGACGCTGGGTCCTAGTGCCTCACACGTTTGAGGCATGGGGGGCAAAAAGGACAGCCCAACAGAAGTGGAAATATACCAAGCAAGCCACACACCCAGGACTAGGCCATGCGCAAAAGCGACAAGGGAGGGGTAGTACTTATTACAAATATCAATAAGCGTGATATAATATATATATATATATATATATATATATATATATATATATATATATATATATATAGAGAGAGAGAGAGAGAGAGAGAGAGAGAGAGAGAGAGAGAGAGACAGAGATAGCTACGTATCACTTATATTTGAGCATCAAAAGAAACGTATCACTTAGCATATATTTGGATAAAATTCCCTAAATGTGATCAAAAAATGGCAAACTGTTTTAGAGTAGGTGTAGGCACTTTTTTATTGTGCTAGTTAATACTTGACATTCTACTGTCTGAAGTTATGGGGGAAGGGGGATACTGTGAAAGTCACAGGCTATTAGCGTGTGCGGCCGCCGTTGGAAGCAATACAAGCAGTACATCTGGTCGGATGCAGTTTTGTGGAATCCTGGCCCATTCCTCTTGTAGTACGTGGATAAGCATCTACCTGTTCAGTGGTCTCCGAGCTCTAGAAGCCACACGTCTCCCAGTTCGTGGCCTGTCATTGAAAGAGTGTGTCTGGTTATACCGTCTCACTAGGTTTGAAATTGCTGGCTGTGAGCACCCAAGACGGCTAGCCACAGTACGCTGCCCTAGTCCAGCCTCCAACATGCCGATTGCACGAAGGCGCTGCTCTCTTGACAGACGTGGCATATTGTTCTTTTTTTTTTCCTGTGATTTTCTTTATTGCTTTTATTCAAGCTTGCAATTCAGCAGCTGAAATCACTCCATATCCAGTGTCCAATCAACTGTCTCGCTAATTAGGTGATTAAGTGCATGTGCTTCAGTCATAGTCACTCAAGCGTGTCATGGTCAAGGATCGAGTGATCGAGTGATTAAAAAGAAACCAAAAACAACGTCAGTGTCCATTATTATTATTATTATTATTATTATTATTATTATTATTATTATTAAAAATAAATGTGTCATATAGTCTCAAAGTAAATTCAAAGCAGTACAATGTTCAAATAGACGCGATGATAAATAGATTTTAAATATGTCATCATCTGATTGGACTATTGCCCAACTGTCCGTTCGATCAATGCGTGTGCAATTATTTCGTGCTACAACTCCGGTCACCATTAACACTGCTATTGTTGTTTTGTTGCATTGGTACGTTTTAAGCAACGCTATGAAGTTTCTTCCGCATTAAAGTAAATGTAATTCAAGCGTATAATTTCAGGGTTTTTCACGCCTTTGAAAAAAAAAAAAAGCGTAACATGTCAGATTGAAAGGTACCGGAGCGCACGGTTGCTGTACCATAAGATTATGAATTAATATTAATGGTTCTATATCATGATAATCCGAGGAAAGGGTGGTAGGTAGACCTATACATACATACTGAAAATGTATATTTTATTAAATTTATTTTGTCTGTTTAGCATTGTGACCAAACAGGCCTAATAAATGTTGAAATGCTGCATTTTAAAAGTCAAATGATGATAGTGTGTGTATGTGTGTGTGTGTGTGTATTATTTGTGAATAATGACGTCAAGTGCAATGTGTTCACGTTTAATGATGCACCGTGGGGTTTAGCGTCGGTTTTTAATAAAGGAGCCGCAGCTGTGCACAACTAAATTAAGCCCTGGACTTCACAGCGCTATTAAACTACAGCCCATGTTTCATGGTGATTTTCTTTTTGGTGCAGGGACTAAAATGAGTCTTGCCGCCTGAAGAGTGCATTCCAGCTCCCAGTATCGAAAGCACTTGCCGTTCATGTCATTTATATAAAAAATATCAACATCAATTTTAATTACTCCATGGACTTGGTCATTGTGTTAAAATTTCAAAATAAATACAACAAACGTTCTAGATAAAAAAACAATGTTAATTTGTTTAATGCAAAATGCTTATTCTGCAGGTGAATGAAGAGACAATGAAAAAATACATACACCGCAAATCGGCTTTATTCTTTCAGCCAATATATCTCAGCTCTGCTTTAGTAACATAGAAGCGTTCTGTTGTTGAAGGTTCTTTTATATGTTATGAAATATACAATAGAGGCAGCACATATTATTATTATTATTATATTATTATTATTATTATTATTATTATTATTATACAACTGCAAATACAGTGGAATTAGGGTCAAATTAACCAATTTTCGTTTTGTTGAGGTGATAACATATTTTCTAAAATATAATTTGTGTTGTTGTTAATGATGAAAATATGCATGTGTGTGAATAGAAGTCCTTAGCTGTTCTAAAGGTTTTGAAAGTGTTACTCTGGCTCCAGCGCATAGACCTCTGGGGCTGATCCGCTTCTCTGTTTGAGTCTGCCAGTGATGTTTAATTTATAACATGGTTTATTCATGATACAAAATACAATTAACTAAACATTGAATTTGTTTTCCCATCACTGCGCAATATGTCTCCAACTTGCAGGCATTTTAGATCTATTCTGTATTTATTATTATTATTATTATTATTATTATTATTATTATTATTATTATTATTATTACAAAATTAGTTAGTGACCATTGCGATATACACACACACACACACACACACACACACACCACACACACACACACACACACACACACACACACACACACACACACACACACACAAGGACTTGACCGACCACAGTACTAGCTACAGTGAATTGAATTGTGTTCATTAGCAAGGGCTATTGCCCAGCTTGTTAGCATAATAAATACATAAATAAATAAGTAAATACAATGCAATTTATTAAATTACATTTATTTACTTTAAATTTCAGAGGTTATATTCAACGGAACTCACACAATGAAATGTTGCAACAGCGTAACGGTTGCATACCACCATGATAAACGCATAATAAAGGATATGCAAGCACCGCAAAAAGTGTGATAAGGAATTTGTACAGTAGTGGTAAACTGAGATCAAGGATAATACAATGCAAGATGAGAACACGGGGCAATGGCAGATCTGCTGTGCGAGTTTCCCCTGGCCGTTCTGGCGGCAGACACTGAACGATGTCCTTCCTCTTCCAGGGTTTTTGGTGCCGCTATCTTCTTCACCTCGATTCTGAACATGCTCATCCCCTCGGCGGCTCGGGTGCACTACGGGTTAGTGATCTTCGTCAGGATATTACAGGGGCTCGTCGAGGTACGTGGAGATGCCTCGCTACTTTTTCATTATTGATATGTATTTACAATATTGAGCCACTTCAAAGTGCAAGGAATCTTAGCCACGATAACAGAAATAGTAAAACATTTTTTTTTTCTACTTGTGGTTTCTTTATGCACAGCCATCTCCTCCAGTTTCCCCAAAGACCAGGCAGCTTTTACAATGCAATTTACTACCCTAATCCCAGATTTCCTGCAGCGCACTTTATATTTGGCAGGCAAATATCAAATGTAAAAGAGAAAGGTGCCATTTGCAGCACTAATTTACACAACTCACTTGTATAATATGATATTAAATCAATGCTACAGGAAATAGCTGTCTGCTTTGTAATTTCAAGAGATTAATGTTGTGAGGGACTGGGTTGCCATCTCTGCCGACACCTGTTAGATGTAAAATGTGATAAAGTTGGAATCCTTTTTAATTACTCTGTGAAGCAATTTTAACACAGGCACCATGGCGGCAGTCAAGAAAATTGACTTTTGCAAGAATACAAAATAAACAGGTGAAAAAATGATGCAGAAGCAACACCGCAGTATAATCTCAGTAACTAAAAATACAAGAGCAATTTTACAAAAAACACAAAACCCCCCCCCCCCCCCCCCCCCCCGTATTTATAATTAAAACGCAATTGCTTTAAAAGCTTCGACGTATAGAAAAAAAGAAATAAATAATTAGGAAATGTCGAAGTGAAGATGGTGCTTAGCTGCCATTTTGTTCAATAAACATGCCCAGGGGATAATTAAATCATAATTTTTCCATCCATTGGAACATGTAGATGAAACACACAGGTTTTGTAGGTTATCAGCCATCAGGGACTGTGTTGGAGAGTAGTGGAGAGTTGGATTGAAAAGCCTCTCACAAGCGGACCCAGGCCCTCACTGTGTGGTATGTTTCCACTGACCCTCTACCTGCACCTTGGCAAGCCCAGGGCAGAAGCAGGCTGTGTGCAAAGGAGGCAGGTCAGCCTGGGGTTGCAATGTCGAGTGCTATTCGTCAGTGCAGTAGAGTTATGTGTGATTTAGTGAAATTTAACTGTGTAAGCACGGAGGGATAGAACAGGGATATGACTCCATTCAGTTTGGACCTTACCTTTTGTTTGATTTCCAAATCCCCTTCCACTAACAAAAAAGGATGTCTGACATAAAGCTCCATTTAAGTTGATAAAACCGACTCCAATTCCCAATTATGTAGGAAGATCCATGATGAAAATGGTTATGGACTATTTTTTTAAAGAGTGCTTGCAAACATTCCCTAAAAAGCTAGAGACTGTTTTGATACAGATGAGAAAGGATTCATTTTTATAAACTTTCCTTAAGTGACCCTCAAGCAAGGAAGTCATGTCAATTTGAAAAAAAAAAAAAAAAGGTTTCCAAAACAAACCTTAGCAATTAACATTTGTCAATAGTTTGATTGTCTGGCAATTAACACATAATGCAAATTTAATAGAAAAATCTCTTCTTACCTAATAACTAACTGATCTGTTTAAATGTGCTGCGAATCTGTAATTGAACCCATTAATCTTAAATAAAACCTAATTTACAGGAACAATGTCATTATAATTCAATCTTGTCTGGGAGTCACACTGAATCTCAAGCAGCCTCAGAGCTTCAGTGGAATGCTATTAAAACCAATCTGCAAAGCATTCTCTTGAATGGCAAAGCAAAATATGGAGACATCCATGTATGTTAGTTTATATCTGTAAATGCAAACTGCTCTCCACCACTCACTAAAGAAATGTAGGAGCCAAGCTTTTTGCAGTAAAACGCTAGATTTGTACTTCATTTGAAGCTAATGCTCAAAATGGGGAATTACTGGCGACACTGATAACCAGAAAACTAATCCCAATTAGTACTGTACAATACAATGTTGTGATTCAATTCTTGTGCACTCATTCATCCAGTAATAAGCATGTTTCATTCAATAATCTCCATTCTGATGCCTGAATGAACCTGGATGATCATTCATTGCAGTGTGGCTTCCAGAACAGGTGTTTAGGGATTGTAAAGCTGCTTTTTTTCCCATTTTCAGCTATAACTTTTAACCTCTCAGGAGTGCTGAATTCAGAAACACTAAAAGAAACCTTGAACTGGAAGGAAGTCTTTTCTTTTCTTGATTTCTTCAATGTAAGACACGTTTGTCATTTTCATGCTTCTTTCTAAGCCTTCCAATTTAACAGCAAGGACTAGGAACTGGGTTTGCTTTAGTGGGGTTGTGACCGATTCTCTTTACAGGGAGTGACCTATCCAGCCTGCCATGGAATATGGAGTAAATGGGCCCCACCGTTGGAGAGAAGCAGACTAGCTACAACTTCCTTCTGTGGTACAGAAAACCATTTGATTTAAATATATGAATACAGGAGGAACCCCCATTTCACACTAGACCAATTTAAAGTGCAACTGGGGGAGTTTATGGTTTCTTGACCAATGCTTTGTTTGAGCTCTATCACATGGAACTTTCTCCCATAAGGATGAATCTTTACACTAGCTGCAAAAAAATCTTGCTGAATTTAGAAATATTGTACTAAAACAAACTTACTCTCAATGGCAATTGTTTTGACTCAAAGTCTTTTTGATGACCTTGAAAAAAAGACTTCTGGTGAAAACGTTTGCCATTCAAAATAAGTTGTAGTATTTCTAGAATCTGAAAGATCCCTGGACTGCAATGTATGTAAATGTATGTGGTCCACGATGTGTATGTTGGCCCCTTAATATGCCATCTCTCTCTTTTGACAGGTTCCTATGCAGGAGCTGTGATAGCCATGCCTTTAGCTGGGATCTTAGTGCAATATAGTGGGTGGTCTTCTGTCTTCTACGTTTATGGTATGTTCAACATCAAATGTTTCTATTATGTTAAGTTTGACAGAGAGACCTAAAATAAACAGCTACTATGGGTCATACCAATTGAAGTGAAAAAGGGGGGGGGGGGGGGGGGGGGGGGGGGAATTTGACCATTTGTCTCCATCAATTACTTTTTTGTTAGAAAGCTTTAAAATGACATTATCTTTTATGTTACTGTCTAGGTCAAATATCCTCAAAATGGGCATTTTTGCAAACTACAGACTCATCTCACCCTAGACCCATTTCCTATATCCCCCATGGTTTATCAAATGGAGGAAACATTCTTACCAGAATTTTGCCAACTTAAACTCAGATGAACCCTCTCTGCTTTGCCAGCTGTGCCATGTGTTCACAATGTAACCCTGAGCCCCGCTTGTAGCTACAGCCCCCATGCTCTTTCTCTGATTGTGCTAACAGGGTGTTTTGGGATATTGTGGTACATGTTCTGGATCCTGGTGTCCTATGAGAGTCCGGCTGTCCACCCTACCATCACAGCCGAGGAGCGCACCTACATCGAAGAAAGCATCGGGGAGAGTGCTGGTCTCCTCGGACCAGCAGATGTAAGTCTGAAAAGTGACCACTAAACGACGGTGATAAAAAACAAAAAGCATGAATTCCTTCTGCCAATCTGATCTCGTACATTCTCCTGCATGGAAACCAATGAAGGTGGCAGTAAAATGTTTGGAAAGGAGTTGATCACATCCTTGCTTTCACTTCTTCAGTCACTTTTTGGTTTCCTCTTTTCCTAAATTCTCATGAGACAATTATACCGCAGGAGACAGGGTCAGCTGTTCAGAATAATTTCAGTTGTTCTTTAAGCTTCAGCTGAGCACTATTGTGCTTGACTTATTTTTTTCTAGCTGGCAACCAGCTTTCTTAATATCGGTTGCCTCCCAAATAACTTGCTTCTTCATTCCAATTTCCCACTAAAACAATATTTTATGAGGCGTAGTACATCTGTCAAGCCAAAACATTAAAGGTTTTTGAAATTGTTCCACCTTCATATAATCAAATACTTTGCTGTTGGTAAGTGATGGATTGATGACAATCTGTCTGTGCCATAGCGGTGCTTCGTCTGTGTGGTGTAGGACGGGTGGAAACAGCCACACATTAAACTCGGTGTGCTTAGAAAAGGAAAACTATCCTGCTGCTGCTGCTGCTTTTCAGGTGTTAATTGGTTGATTGATGGAGTTCTGGTTGTGTCAGTTCTGTCACAACAATGCAAACCAGCAGGGGATTCATTTACACAAATATCTTAAATGTCATTAGGTGCATTGACACAGTGCAAGACTGCAATTTCCCAAACAGATTGAGCTGAAGCATCCCCCCCATCCAAGAAGTCATTTACAAGCACAAAGGAACCCTTTCCCCTCATGGCATCTGAACACTTTGATAATTGCAAGATATACACATTGCACTCTGAATAGCTGTGAACTGCATAAGCAGATCATACAAGAAGGCACCAGCTACAGTATATAATGCCTCTTTTCCACTGTACACCGAGCCCTTGCGGTGTGATTAAGGGGAGCCTGGGTTGTTTGTGGACTGCAGAGCTGAGCAGTGCTACTCACATCACACGCAACAAAAGACAGTTATTATTAATTATTGTTATTAATTAATTCAGCTTGCCAAAAGATGTGCAAACAAATGGTGTTCAAAAATGAATAGACCAATGGCACAGCTGTCGCTGTATTTTGTAAATATATTTAGGAATGTATTTATAATCAACACAATTTACTGATTACATCAACTTAATAAAGTTAAATTAGTTCTGTTGAAGGCGAAAAAAAAGGTTTTAAAAATATGATTTGCCAAAGATATCCCCTTTAAGGATAGTTTGTATTTTTTCTAGTTGTTTTTTGTTTGGGTGCTTAAAAAAAGAAGCTATGCAGACTAAACAAGAGCTGTAGTTGTATGCATGGTAAAGCTAGATTTTATTTGACTGTATTTTTGTAAATAAGTTTTGAATGTTTGTATTTCATTTTTATTTCTTTATATTAATATAATAAAGGATAAGGATGAGAAATTTGGTAGAATTTTGTGTTTTTGAGTGTGTTGTTTGCCTCAAATCGTTAGAAATTCGGACATAAACTTTCTCAATTCTGACGCACGACTCCAGATCTTCCTGAACACTTCTGTCTTCCCACAGAGAAACTAGAGCCTGCACTTCCTCAACGTACCAGGCTGTACTTCTCATCACACTTGCTGCCTGTCATGTTGCTTGCTGTTTGTCTTTCTGGACTGTACTGACTGTTTCCATTAAACAAAGGAAAGCTAGAGATTCCTGGCTGGCACAACACTGGCATTGATGTGTCTCCATGCCTTGATCAAGGTAACATTTTATTATTATTCCCATTTCATTTCAGAAGTACAAGACCCCGTGGAGGAAGTTCTTTACTTCCATGCCTGTCTATGCAATCATTGTTGCAAACTTCTGTCGAAGCTGGACTTTCTACTTGCTGCTAATCAGTCAGCCTGCCTACTTCGAGGAGGTCTTTGGGTTCGAAATCAGTAAGGTACGTGTTGGGAAAGCAAAGCTGGCCAGCAGTTAAAGGAAGCAGGGATCACGAAGTGAGATCAATATAATGAACAGATGAATGCAGTGTGCCCTCATTATTTGTTGATTTGACAGACAATGTTACAATGTATTTGGTATTCCAATAATTTTTGTATTGTTAGGCTATTGAACTAATTCGGGTTACAGCACTGTACCAACAGTTTCAGTGTAATTACACAATCTTACCTGAACATAACATTTAGAAATACTAAAATAAACTAAAATTCAGTGACAAACGTTAGCAGTTTTATATATTTATATATATATATATATATATATATATATATATATATATATATATATATATTCATTATATTGAATCATGTAGTCACCTGTTTGCAACACGTGGTGGTGTAAATCATATATTGGCATGTACATTTATTGGCTGAAAAATGAATAAAAGGATGCACACATTCAATTCACATGTGACGCATCCCGAGATGTAAATGAAGGATATGCCCTTTTTATTTGCACTTTAATTTATTTTCCGTTTGCACTCATGACCATTGAAGCAGCTGAGCCAGGCTGTGTCTGGGGCTCTCGTTCTGTTTGCATTTGCATTCATTAGTTGTGACCTGTCAGTACAGAGCACCACAGGGAAGTGTTTAATCTGCCATCTGAGCTACAGCTCTGCCGCTGTGATTTGCATCTTTTAAGATTTATGTGTATCAGAACTTTCTGTAATTACATACTTGTGTCTCTTAAATGCTAATGCACAGCCTATTTGCTGTGTTCTGCAGTTATGCATAAAATACCCCATTGGAGAGAATGTGAATTAGCACAGAGGTGAATGTTATAAATCTATTTGGATCCGTTCTTTACCTGTGACATGCACAGACTGATGGGGGGGGGGGAAGGGGGGGGGGGGGGGGGGGGGGGTGGGGGGGGGGGGGGGGGGGGGGGGGGCGGGGGTAAGGCTTTAGAACAAGACAGACACTTGCTGCAAGATGAAATGCTGTGTTAAACATTTTCCCTTTCTGTCGTCCGTCCCGGTTGAAATCCAAGCTCCTCTCCGCTGAGTTTTATCCAGCAATGGAAACCCCACTTTCATCTTTTCTGTGTGATCACTTGTTTTTGTTTCACTGTTTAAGGTTGGCATGCTCTCAGCTCTGCCACATCTCGTTATGACAATTATTGTGCCCATCGGAGGACAGATTGCAGACTACCTCAGAACCAAGAACATCGTTTCAACCACCACCGTAAGGAAGATCATGAACTGCGGAGGTAATGCCTATGTCACAGTCACATACAGCAACACACCTCACCAAATAATGCTACAAGGCCACTCAATTAACCCCTTCAGGTACACAAGGAATTGAGCGCTTGTTGTTCAAATGTTTTTTTCTTAAAAAACATTCGAGTGACTCAAGTGTCACTAGCAGGAAACAGTATATTTTAAACCCCTGTTTTGTGCACCATCTCATTGCAAAAATAAAAAAAAGTTAGCATAATTTTTATTTGTGGGACACAAATGTCCCTTCTACCTTAAAAAGGTTAACACCATTGCCACAGTGTAATCTTTGGAAGATGCAGAGATAAAAGTGTTAAGTACAGATTAGTTACCGCCTTCCTGTCAGACTAGATGATCCCACGGGAAACACCAACATGCTCATCCTAAAGTCCATGTTTTCCACGGTTCTAATAAAATGTTTTTAATGGCCTGCAGGTTTTGGATTGGAAGCAACGTTTCTTCTCGTGGTGGGATACTCTCACAGTAAAGGCATTGCCATTTCATTCCTGGTCCTTGCAGTGGGCTTCAGTGGGTTTGCTATATCAGGTAAGAAGCCCTTTCCTGCTAATTTCTTTATCACCAGCTGTGCTTATACCAGTGTTTGCAGAGCCATTAATTGCAATGAAGGTTAATGCCATTGCAACAAGGCTATGGGTCATTGGTGAGGGGGCAATGAAAAGAAAGGGGACTTTAACAAAATCTTCCATGTCAACATTCAATAATTTGGTGGTGTCCGTACTGTAACACACTGTAACAACGGTATGTTTTAAACACAATTTGTGATTCCCTTTTACAACTTGATATTATATGATATATATATATTATATATATATATATATTATATATATATATATATATATATATAAACTGAGTACTCCAGTGAGAATTCTTTGTACCGCATTGTAATGTGCTTCAGTGCATGTTCGATTTTCACACCCTTGAGAGAACCCCATTACAGTCACTGCCTATTGTTGGCCGCCTTCACATCTTTAATAATTTAAAGCAGCACCACTCAGGTACCACAGACCCAGTGAGTTAAAAGGGTCTTCGTGGGAAGCATTGGCTGCTTTTCTGAGAAAGCACAGAGGAGGATTTCAGGGTATTTTATTTCAAGCAAGCACAAAGGCAACAACATTTTTTTTTGTAGAACAAATAATAATTGAAAAGATATAAAAAACAGCAAGACGCTGCTCAGAAATTAGGACAGTAGATGTAGTTGTTTCTTACTAGTTACTCACAAATACACTTTTACTACTCTTATTAAACATTGCATCAAAACATGGTCCTCAGTCTTGTCAAGTATAAACAAACACACACTTTTACTCAATTTAGTATTGATTTATATTGCACCTTATCATGCCAAGGCTTCCTCAAGGTTATCTGTTTAAAAATGACCCTAACCATAAAGATTCTTCCAAGTGTGAACTACTTCTGTTCAAACCAGAACCATACAGGTAATCCCAAATCCATGTATCCAGAGAAGCATGGTGCCAGTGGTTATTTTCCTTTTCCTTCCATAGGATTCAATGTCAACCACTTGGACATCGCTCCACGATATGCCAGCATCCTGATGGGCATCTCGAATGGAGTGGGAACGCTGTCAGGAATGGTGTGCCCACTGATAGTCGGGGCAATGACGAAGCACAAGGTACCATACCGTTTCTACCAATGAAGAATGCAAGGTGCTCACTAGACTAATAGACAATGATATAGGATGCATGCACACTGTGACAATCACCTTCATAAAAGCTGATATTTAAAATGCTTCCAGTTTAAATATCAAACAAAATGTTATTGAGCCAATTCAAACTGCAAGCCACCTGCAACCTTCATCAAGTTGCTATTTTTGAGAAGTGATGAACTTTAGACTAGAGGACCAGCACTAAGTTCACCACAGAAGTCACACAACTTCTGTTCTATCGGTACACTTGAAACCCAGGAGTTGGTTTGCTAATTTTATGCATGTGAAGTTTCTGCCGGGAGATGTCGGGTGAACCATGGCTTGATAATAAACTTGTGTTCTTGTCCACAGACTCGAGAGGAGTGGCAGTACGTCTTCTTAATTGCTGCGCTGGTCCACTATGGGGGAGTCATCTTCTACGGGATCTTCGCTTCGGGAGACAAGCAGTCGTGGGCAGACCCCGAGCTAACGAGCGAGGAGAAGTGCGGCTTCATCAATGAGGACGAGCTGGCGGAAGAGACTGGGGACATTACTCAGGGCTACAGCAACCTGGGGATGGCCAGGACCTACGGTGCTACAACTCAGCTTAATGGAGGGTGGCCTGACGGCTGGGAAAAGAAAGAGGAGTATGTGCAAGAAGGACAAGATGCTCACCGTTACAAGCAAGAGGAGGACTACTCATAACAGAAACAGGATACAGCTGATTTTCTTTTGTAGTGTTCGTGACGAAATTCCATTGTGGTTGTTTGCACAAAAAAAGTGGTGTAAAAAAAAAAAAAAAAAATTTTAATATATATATATATATATATATATATATATATATATATATATATATATATGTAAACACATATCAAAGCGGCGGTTGTAATTTATAAATGAATATATTAATTTAAGTGCAATCTGTATAAAATTGTGACACATTATCACCTCTATTTAGGCTTACCCGTGGTAGAAAGACTGTAATTGGCAACTCATCCTCACTGTATGAGCCAATATCCCGTTATACCACTGACCGTTTTAGTATCAAACGAAGAAAAAAAACAAAGCCTTTTTAAAATGTATTATTTAATACACTTATTAGCAATGTCTTGGCCTTCCTCTGTGCTGTGTTTTACATGTCGTAGACGGCAAAAAAACACGATTTAGTTTTCTACGGAGCGTCATGGTCTACAACTGTGTCAGGGATTTGTCTGCCAAACAGGTCCTTCATATTTGTGTGTTTACAGTGATCAAAATGTAGATAACAGAACGGGTACTCCTGCCCAAGAGTGTTGGGAGGAGTACGGCGAACAATGTGAATTAAAAGATTTTACTCAGATTTATAAAGCACACTTTCGTAAAAGACGCTATGTTTACACACACGTTTAGCTTTGGAGGCCTCGAACAACACTGACATATAGGTTCATCATTTTGACTTCCACTGAAGGCATATCGGTCAATAATTTAGTGAGCCAAGCACTTACTATCACCAGGTTGCACAACAAACCAAAGGTAACATCAAGAGTAGGATTCTAGGAGGACCATCGGAAAATATCACTTTAGCTTCAGTACCTGTTTTCATACTGTATTTAACAGACTTGCAGCTTTTGGTGTACCAAGCAATAAACCCATGTTAATGGTTGGTGTCACCCCATCTTCTGAAATATATGTAACAACGTAGCTTTATGATGATGTTTCGAGGGTTGTGTTTAAAATAATAATAATCATAATTAAAAAATAGTCCGCAGTCTATTCAAGCCTTTGGGTAAATGACACTGCGGGGCTATGAATGGATGGTTCCCAAGACTCAAGTCAAACATTCTGTTAGTGTTCTGTATGTTCTAAGTAATCTTATTTGAATGGGTGTTTTATTTTTTTTATTTTTTTGGAATGTATTAGTGCTAGTGGTTGGAGATCCCCCTACCCCCTCGTGCAGTTGCATTGTGACGGCGTGAGGATTGTTTTCAGAACTGTTTCACAAAAAAAAAAAGGTTGCTTCTTTGCTTTGTGCCTCAAAGTCATGTAAAGTGTGTGTGTGTTTTTTTTTTTTTTTTTTTGCTGTGTTTATTGGAGAGGTGTGGACTATGTCACCTTTGTAGCTGTCAAAAGTGTTAATAAAATGCTTTGTTTGTTCTTTTATAATTAAAAAAAAAAAGATGTGGCCAGGTTCTGTGGGAATTGCTGCCATGGGGCAACTCTTGCAATATCATATTGTGTTAAACAATAATATCAATGTGCCCTTCCCTTAGGCACAGTTTCCAATCGAATATAATTCAGTCAATGCATTGGAATGGGAAGTGTATTGTTCTGTTCAACTGGTGTGATTTCTTTCTGTATAATAAAATGTTTCAACTCAGACCTTTTTCACATATGATGCTATAACATAAGACACACAATCTTATCCTGGAACCCAAAGCAGTCAACTGTACAGACCCCAATAATGAGGGTTTGGGATCATTCTCGAATGTGCCTTAAATGCAATTCAGTATGGTTTCCACAATTCGGTATGGTTGCCACATTCTAGCTTCAGCTTCTTGCACATGTCTAATAGACCTCCAAACAATAAGCAAAAAACAAAACAAACTTGTATCCCAAAATAACAACACACTTCTTTTGCCATGGTGATCACTGATATGCTTCTGCTCCATAAATTTTGAATAGACCTTTGATTGATGTAATTTTGAGAGCTTTTGAGTAAAGACTATTGAAAATAAGACTCAGGTAGGTCTGGAGATCACAGCGAACATGAAGGTTTATTTGTTGAACAGTTCAGTTAACTAGATACAGGTTTGA
>NC_054550.1:4082356-4244856 GCF_017654505.1 Polyodon spathula | reverse complement strand
TTGATTCTAGGTAAGCTGCAGTGATATTGTGATTAAACCTGAATGCTAGAATAATACGGTTGCATAGTCTCGCCTTCCCATTGTTCTTAATTTGCATTCACCAGAGGCCAAATATGAAACTGCAGTGTGAATGCGACCGATATATGCTAACGGTGCCGCAGACAGGTTCTGTACAATTACACGTCGGCCGCGGAGTTATTAAAGTTATTAAAGTTATTAGGAGTTGTTAAACTCCTTTTCTTGCAGTTAGACAAGGGCACGGCTGTCCCGTGAAGCAACAGAAAAGGGTATTCAAACATTTTAAGAGCAGCTGCTTTTATCGGCACCCTAAACCGGTGCACATCTGACAGCGATTACTGCTGATTTTTATATCCAGCGTTCATTTTTAAGGGCCATGAAAGCTTTGGTTTTAATGGAGATGTGCCTTGCCAGTTATCTCCATTACTAGTAGCTGCTTTATAGATGCTTCCTCTCTTTCAATGCATTCTTAATTATGGCTGCTTCCTTTCTTCCAGCAACAGTAAGTCTTTAATCTGGGAGCGCCCCTGTTATTTATTTAGTTATTCTTGAGTCTAGGGTGTCTCTTATTGATAAGAGAAGTCACCTTGTGCTGTTTGGATTCTATCTGCTCAACTGTCAATCGAGTCAAATTAAATTATTCGCCAATATTACCCTCTATATAGACATGCAGTTCAGGGCAAACAATTGGACGGGAATTCTGCAACGCTGCTGTCTTATGACATGATTACGTGACTCCCATGATTCCCAGCAACCGGGACATCAGAGGACATCATCTCGAATTAGTCATCCAGAACATTTTGTAGTCTGAACTGCACAGAAGTGTGAAGAGGAAAGTAAGAATCTTCAAACACACACATACACACACACACACACACACACACACACACACACACACACACACACACACACACACACACACACACACACACACACACACACACACACACACACACACACACACACACACACACACACACACACACACACACACACACACACACACACACACACACACACACACACACACACACACACACACACACACGCACACACGCACACACAAACACACACACGCACACACACTCCCACGCACCCTCTGCCATGCACTGATCTTGTTTTCTTTCAATTAAATTAATTTTGATGGTTTTGTTTCTGTCTTACCAACTAGTTTAACAGGCACTATCAAAGTCATTGGAGATGAGCCCAGTCAAATCTGAATGAACTATTGGCACAACGAACTGGCAAATAGAAAAAAGGACAAAGAAAGAAAGGAGGGCTGGTGGACACAGGTGGATGCCACCTTTTCTGACACTCCAGGCAGCCCCAGGGCCCTGGGGACTGTGAGGAGATGGAGACTGAAAAACAGGCCCCCTTTCAATCAGAGAGAGGCTTAGCTCGTGTACAGGGAGGCTCTCTCGGCTCAGAGAACAAGTCCCCTGAGGAGCCTGCTGAATTGAAGCCTGCCTCTCAATACCGCAGGCCCAGATGGGGGCGAGACGATTCATTCGATTAAGGCTTTCTACCCCATGCCCCCCTTCCTTCACTCTTTAGACAGAGTCGTCAATCTGTGTGTGTGAATGAGAGCCGAGATTTCAGATAAAGGGGAAAAAATGCTGTTTGATGTAGAAATTGGAGCGTGCCAGCCATCGATGTACGCTCTTCAAAACAACAGGAGAGAGAGGAGAGGGGCACAAAAGTTATCAGATGTGCAGCACAATACATTCATATAATCAATCTCCATTCGATATTGTGAGAATCGCTACCAAAGCACTATTTAAAAGCATTTGCTATCAAATTTGTATTTAAGACGAATTGCCTGGAGGAGGGTGGAGAGAGATCAAAATTGTTCTATTTTTGAGATTCCTGTCTTCCCATTGAAACACCTGTGCACAGAATGCACCGTCTGTAATCGATGGCTATAATGTCCAGGGAGCCCCAAATAGCAAGAACCGGGGTTGGAATGACAGGTGCATGGTGTCAAAAGAGTTTATTCACTCCATAAGTACAATAGGAAGCCTATTCAAAGGAAGGAGATCGGGAGTGAACCGCCATTCGTGATTCAAACCGAAAGCCAATATCCAAAACAGGAGAAGGCACGCTTCAGTACTTATCTTCGCCTTACTACTCTCCTACAATTGTTATTTTATTGGTCACGAGAGTCACTGAGACACACTGGCGTATGCGGGCGGGATACACTGGGCATGACGCATTAGCCTCGCTCGCGGCTCATGACAGGCTCCCAAACAGATTTGTTTGGTGTCGATCATTCATGCCAGAGGGCAGGTGGTAAGAGATCTGTGTTTACCCTACGATATCAGAGAGGGAGGGAAGTGCAGATTAGAGGATGGATAAAGGATGCTGGGATTAAATGATGAGCCTTGTCTGTGGCATTCTTCACATTACTCACTGTATTGGGTTTTCACAAAGGAATCGTCAACATACCTTATACTTTACTGTCTCAAAACCGGCCATTCTTTTAAAAGCAATTCTACAAACACAAAATAACACAGAACTGTGAGCTAGATTCTCAAAGCTATTTGCTCGGGAAACGGAGAATGAAACACGCGTCCTCCGAAATGTGCTCCTGGTAATCCGTCATTTTTCACACTGCGGATCCACAGCGAAGCCACCAGGCCTGCAGTGCCAGAGGACAATGCAGATCTGAATGGCTCCACTGCACACCCACAGGCTCCATGAGGGCATTTTTTAAAGTAAAAGCCATACGTAGTCAAGTTATCAAGAGTCACCAAGTGCCCCACTGCAGCCAATGAGATCCTGAGAGATACTAAACTTCAAAAGCTGCTCATCACAATGACCAATGTGTTCATAATGCTTCACACAATTAACTGTGTATCCCTGTAGCACTTTGCCTCTTTAGAATTCAATGCCTGGCAGTTACAGATAGATTTTATTCCCTCTACCGCTTCTATAAATCATCAAGGCAGTGTGGTTAGGAGCGGCTGACAGGCTGGATGACATAGTAATCTGAGCTGTAAGCCTGTGTGCTGACAGTATCACACAATCTCATCTACATCCCTGTTGAAGTACAGGACTTGGGAACCGTATCTCAAGGGTGACAACAGAGCACCACACTTCAGAGTAAGGGGAGGGGGGCTGTGGGAATGATTTAAAATTGCATGCAGGTAATTTATTATCCATTAAAAATGCATTACTCAAGTATTGTTTTCACTGATGCCAGGCATGTGTAATGCATCTTAATCAAGTTTTAGAATAAAGATTGATACATGTATGCATCTACATATTTGATTGCACTGTACATCCACCT
The DNA here is from genome assembly GCF_017654505.1 of Polyodon spathula. NCBI lineage: Eukaryota > Metazoa > Chordata > Actinopteri > Acipenseriformes > Polyodontidae > Polyodon > Polyodon spathula. The sequence goes on along the minus strand of NC_054550.1, from coordinate 4,241,549 downwards.
GCTAATATAATAATGCAGTTTACATAGTTCTTCAAAGCACTGATGGAAATGTTATAAAGCAGTTCCACGAAACTGCACCGATGCATCTGCACTGCAGTTAATGCGTTAATGATGTCTGCAAATGCTTTCGATTTCAACATGAATATTCGTAGGAATGCTATCGTTGCGGACACTTGTCACAAGTAAGATGAGGCATTTATGTGCATGTGACGACTCCCTGTAAAATAATACGCAGTATAAAAGTCTTGCAAAACCAAATTACCATTGATTAAATAAGTGGTGTTCTCCAGGCAGGCAGAGAAATGAGGGCATATTGAAACGCAGACAGTACTAAGTAATCGGATAACGCCAGCTTCAAGAGGTTCTGAATTCAGGGGCCTGTTGTGTTTATGACACAGCCTTGAAAGCCAGCATGTCATTTTCTCCCTGTAATGATGGCGGGGAGGAGACATGTAATCTCATTCATTGAAAGATTATAGAGATCCTTCAGCGGGATATTGTACTATGTGGGTAATCACATCCCTCGTGCTGCAAGTGGTTAGCTAAAGCTTTCCAGTGCTTTTCCAGGGCACATCATTGACTGAACTCAACACAGAGACTGAAAACACGGCACATCCCCTTCGAGTTCTGTTAGCGTGAGAGAGGAGCAGACGGACAGCTGTTTGCAGGTCGTGGCTGTGAGGTTGCTGGCAGTGGCACTGAAACAGTTTTTTAAGTGGGGGTGCTGAAAGCCATTGAACAAAACTGTAACCCCTGTATATGATGGAAGCCATGCAAAGCCAGGGGGTGCTGCCACAACCCCAGCACCCCTAGATCCAGCGTCCTTGGTTGCTGGTTTGCAGAGATAATAAAGAAGCTGAAATAAAGGGTTAGCTTCAGTCCTGCTCACTCTGCCTCTGTCTTACGCACACTCACCGGGCATCTTACCCACCATGCAAAAGAACCGGCCCTTTTGCATCCATGTGTATTTTAGAGCTTTTAACATGTCATCTCAATGACAAGGGAAAGGACAGAATCTGCAACGGCAGTGCATCACACAACACTGTCTGCTACACAATGCAAGCCCAAACAAATGAACAAGCAATAAAGAGTTTCTTAAGCAGTTCCTGCCTGGTAATTCCTCTGTCTGCATGCAGGTATTGATTTTCTATTGTGAGACATTACATGTCCATTCTTCGGAGGCACTGATAACAGCTGGTCATTTTGTTTAAGTGGTGCAGTCCCTCGCGTGTGTCAATATCTCATGCGTTTAGAGACCACAATCAGATTAGGAATAGAGCACAAAAAAATCACTTAGAAAAAAGAAAAGGAAAGGAAAGGAATATATATATATATATATATATATATATATATATAAGATATAATATATATATATATATATATCTATATATATATAATATATATATAATTAATATTTATCTTTTTTTTTCGTAGCATATAGTGGACTGCAGAAAGCACACCAAATATACTAGTGCAGTTCCATGGGGAAATTTGAGATATTTTAGATATGGGCTTCTTGTCGATGACAAGATTGCAACTTTTGTGTGAAGCTGGCAAAATTCCCGCCTGCCTCTGGCACGTTGTTGTGTTAACGCATTTGTCATCTCGTTCGTACCTTTTATATCTTGCGAGTGGGAACGCAGTACATCCGCACGTCGTCACTCATTCGACCCTCGGCTGGTTCCTAATTCACTGTCTACGCCGTCTTCATTCGCTGAGTCAGCACCGTTCACAAGCCCTGTGATCGGGTCGACTCGGCGCTTGAGCCCCCTCTCTCTCCCTCCTCACGCATGTGATAGCCTTCGAGACGGAGCAGCTGGGGTGACGTCATTTCCCACTATTCTAGACAGTGTGAGGATTCGTTCACCTCTGTAATGCTGTCTGACATGCTGGTGGAGAAGAGAAACTGAACGCGAGAAGATTGCCATCCAGACTTCCCCCGAGTGTCTGAAGTCAAAAAAGTACGTTCTAAATTATTTACACGCATGCACCGATTGCCTGGTTTTGCCTGTCACAGAGAGCCATATAACAGATGACCATTAATGAAACTCAATTTGCTCTATATCAGTTTGCAGTTAGCAAGTATACAGTGCATTTACAGTGTTGCCTTATATATGTATCTATCTACTACCATGCTTTGCAATATTCTCAGTGGACTCTAGTGAGTTTTACTACCCGTCTATTTTATTGATTATGTATTATTTTACTGGTTATTTTTTCGGTTGAGTTTTGCCAGTCATTCATTGAGTTTCCAATGTGTTTTCTGGACATGGGAGCTTGGAGCTCCACATTGCCTCTGCTGTTTTGCAGAACAAGGAATGGATAAGCAAAATATACAGTAAGGTGCATTGCTCAATAAGCTGGCAGTTACTGGGCAAGCCTTTTATTTCTCCAAAAACAAAGTGACACAAAATCTCAAAAGTTATCATATGTGTTTTTTTATTTTTTTATTTTTTTTTTTATACAGTCTTGTGCATAATTTCTGAGATTGCAATTGTTTGTCAGGACTAAATATGTTACATTTTTCATGAATGCATGAATTTGAATTATCCATAGACAACAATTAAAGCAGAAACCAGCCCTGGGACCCCTGTTTTGTATTTGTTTGTTTCAGTAATGTAAAACAAATACAATAAAACAAAACAGCTAAAAAGCAGCAGAACAGCAGGCTCATCACACCTTCACAGGCGAAGCGTGAGGAAGGTGTTTGCAATTGACACCTGACACAGGATATAAGACTGCTTACAAGAGTTTTAAAATCCTCAATTGGCACAGGCTGGCATGCGATACCTTGCTGCCTAAACCTGGAGGAGACAGGATCTGCACTTAATGGCACAAAACACCATGCTGCGCTTCAGCAGAAGGAATATTTTCAAGCTGTGGAAGGGTAGTGTTGCAGGCAAGCCTGGCTAGCAGGGGGAATAGTGCGCACGGTCTGGGGATTGCAGTTTAAGTGCATGGAAGATATCCATGTTAAATAACCTGGTGCATTATCAAGACATTATCCAAACAGACGGCTCAGATAATTACACTGGCTGGGGTCAAACTGTATTTCCTCCTTACGAGTTTTCATTCCAGTGTGTAACAGAATGACTTCTTGTTTGATTCAAACCTCCAGGCCCCTGGCTCTCCACATCCTCATACACAATTACAGTTAAGCAGACAGCTAAAAAAGAATGTTCCTGCTGTGCTAGGCGTGACACAGTTGTTAATTAAAATGCTGCCTATTTTAGGAAGTGCGGGGAGCCAGCAGCACATGAAAATATCATTTGAAGTAACTGCAGCCATTTGATAAGGTTTTTTTTTAGTGAATACCTTACACTACTAATTTACTTTTTTTGTTTGTTTGTTTAATTAGTACATTTTCATGGATACAATGCCATACAGTTTAACGATCAATATTGATAAATGTGTGTGTTTATTTATTTTTATTATTTATTTATTTTTAATAATTCTTTAGCTGATTTAGAAGTTACATGAAACATTCAAAATTAAAATCAACAGAATACCCAGTGTAAGGATTGGCACAGGTTGTTGTGAGTCCTGGACTCACTGCTCCACCTCTTACATGTGAGCTGAAAAGAAGACTTTAAATTATATAGAAAAAACACAGAACTCAAACTCCCAGTACCAGCAGTATTACACCTTGCTGCTATGTGCATGCTCCACTACACAGATGCGCCTGTTCCCAAAAGCAGGAAGCCTCTTAGTCACATGACTAGGAGGGCCAAACAGGAAAAAAAGTGTTTTTTAAACAAACATTTTCAAAATATTTTTCCCCATTTCTTTTTTTTTTTTTACCACCTATAAGTATATAATATATATTTAAATAATAATTTAATCAGAACCAAACAAAATAGCTGTTGTTTTTCATTGGTCATGTGACCTCACGTGCCACATCCCTTTTTACTGTAACAAAAACAACAACAAAAACAACAACAACAAAAGAAATTAAAGGAAACTTACAAGGATATGAATACATACGTATTTTATAAGAAAAATAAAGAATGCCGCTACAACTAATTTTCAGGTACAGTCACCCTGTCACAGTCGATGAGTTGTACAGCAACTACCAAACAACCTACCAGTTAATAATTACAAACTGTGGATATCATTTAAACCAAAAATCATAGCATCAACAGTTTGTTGAATCGCTAATGGAGAGCAATGGCTCAAGAAAATATAACCACATGGATGGTGGCTGTGTTTTAATTAGTGCTGTACAAGTCAAATGGGAAATTAGCCAAAAGAAAAAGCTTGTCAAATTACAATTTTATTTAGAGCTCTGCCGTGACAAATACAAATGTTCCTGTAAGTAGCGCTAATAAATTGGATGTGTGAACCCTGTCACGGGCTTGCTGACCCTCGTCGGATTTCATTCCCTGATTCTAATTCCGTGTTAAACCAGGCGTGGCCATGTTTACCCTCGTGCTGAAAGTGTAATTCCCTGAATTTGTGTGGAATCATGCACAGATGCACTGGAAGAGAGTCCTGGAAAGACCTGTTTAATTGATCCATGAGTCTCCAAGCTCCCTGCAGCAGCCGTGCAGCCTGGTTTGGCAAGAGAGGGAGGGGGTACCATGAAGCTCAGCTGGGCAGTTCAACCAGCTGGAACCAAACAGAGAGAGAGAGAGAGAGAGAGAGGGAGAGAGAGAGAGAGAGAGAGAGAGAGAGAGAGAGAGAGAGAGAGAGAGAGAGAGAGGACAATCAGTCTCTCATTATACAAAGCAAACACCAGCTCATCAGTGTGGAAAGACAATGATTTAAAACCTTATTAGTGAGATTCTTGACAGGTGTTATTTAATACAACCTTAACTGGGCTGCACCTGAGCACATGTACACAGTGCTCTCCCCAGGCTGGTTCTCGTTGGCTGTCATGGTTCCCTGATTTGTCTATGGATAAAAAAAATAAAATAAAAATAAATTAAAATAAAACCAAAACAGAGTTGAAAGCCTTACTTCACAGAAACTAACTCTGCAGGGGAAATCAATCGTTCCTTGGAACAGACAATTCTGTGAATTATTTATGTTCTCGTATTGGTTCAAATGATATCAGTTTAAAAAAACCCAGACCCCCCTGCCTGCAAAGGTTTCAGCTCATATCCAAGAAACCGGTTTCATATGCCAAACACGTTGATGCAGTCCTTACCAAAGCTATGGGGATAAACTGCAGAGCAACACCTAGGCCAGACTCCAGGAATATTGCATACTGTAATAAAATGTGTGAATAAGAAACAGATATGCGAATGTGTTTATTTTATTAATAGCAACGTAATATATTCTCACAGAATCTCTGCAAGTACGGTTAGAACCTTGGGTTAAAATCCTGAATGACTTTTTTTTTTGTTTTAATGCAGCAATTACAATTTTTAGTACCGAAAAAAACCAAAAACAACAACAAAAAAAAAACCAAAAACAGGGTGTCTAAATAACAAATTAAACTCATTTTAAAACGTCCTTTTTTGGGTATCTATTCCTCCTGGTATCAGCAGTAGCTTGGATTAGGCTTCACTTCCTATAGGTATTTTTGTATTCATGTCAGTGAGCCGTATTGTTGAAACTGAACAGCAGGTGGTGATGGTGTATGTACTTGTGGTTAGTTCTGGTTGTGATCAAGGTTGTTTCCCAAAGCTTTAAAAATATTCACAGTATATCTACTAGAGGCTTGACAAAACTCGTTACCTCTACTCAGAATTGTCTTTAAGAAGTATTTATCGGCAGGTAGCCAATGAATATTTTCTCTACTGTTTAAGGCAGTAAACAATTAAAGTAAACCAGATGAGAGGAAAATTAACTTCCAATCGGCTTCTGAAAGAATCAGGAGTTAATTGCCATTGATTGGTACTCGATTATAAATGTGAGAGTAATCAGCTTTTTTTTTTAATCAACACAGTGGTGAACTGATTTATTGAATACCCACCAATTAAACACTTCTTAAAGACAACTCCAAGTACCAGTACCAGTTTTGGCATGCCCACTGTGAAGATATCACTGTACCAATGGAAAAACGTGACTGTTGCGAATGACAGTCTAGGACATGAGCAGTAGATATGTGACATGCATTGCATATGGATAAGATGAAGAGGTCAGCAGCATCTAGTAAGAAAATGGATAGAAATGAGATTGTTATTGACACGTTTCTGTAATGGATTAGCAACGTGCCAATGACTTGCAAATTGAGTGCTTCAGAGTTTCGGAATCAGCTCATTAAATCTGGACGTGTGGGGAAGAAATCTCAAGGTGCAGTGTGCAGTGTATGCACTGAGCTATTTATAACAGCTCATTGTACAGAAGAATGTACTGAAATAGAAACAGAAGTCAACTTGATTGAATGTATGCACAGAATATTCACTACAAAAGAAATACAAAATATGTGTTTTAAAATGCGATCTGCATAATGCATGTAAACAGATTCTAATTGCGCAACGTGCTCTATACTCTGCAATAATGGTTGGCCTGTATTGGAAAATTTTCTTGAAAATCGCAAAAAAGAAATACCAATACAAAACATACACATATCACTGGCCACACTCAGAAACACAGTAAGTACAGTCAAGAAGATCATGAAGTCATACATAAATCTGTGCTTTTGTACATTATGATAGACGCTTATAAATATACAGTCTAGATCAAACATACTATATATATATATATATATATATATATATATATATATATATATATATATATATATATATATATATATACTGACAGATGGGAAAGCTACAAGCAGTTTAAGTCTAAACGAGGAGAAGCCACGCAAGGTTTTGGTAGCAATTTGTAGGGCTTCACTTGTCATTTTCTCAGCTTTCCCTCACAGGCAGAGCTATAAAAGATTCATCGGCAGTTCGCTCTCCCGAGAGGGACCCGGCACCACATGATTCCTCCGTCTCTATCAAATCGCCTGCTTCTTTGTTTTGAGCAAACTATGTGGAGTAATGGCACCCGGGCCTTTCAGAGGGGTAAATCAACAGGGCAGTTTGCATGCTGATCTCTTTATTCACACAGGCACGACTGACCAGTCACTAACCCCTCATCTATGCCTGATAAAACCACAATCACAACATGTAGTCTGGTCCCCTGCATGCAATTCTGTCAAGTGTATTTTGTATCTGAAACACTGTATAATGCACCAGAGAGAGCCCTGTTTTTGCTAGTTAAGTGGTGTCTGTAGCCCAATAAAGCTTTGCCCGTTCGTGTTCCACAGTCACTTTTGTAATGCTTAAATCTGTGATCCAATAAAGCCAAGTTTTTTTCTATTGTGAAAATAATAAATTTCAATGTTGGCATTCAAACTGGATTCCAAATGGATTTTTATCACATTCAAAATGTGCACTAGGAAACACAGCTTTTTCAAATGAGCTAGAATGAATGTCAAAAAGCATTCATTTTACATACATATACTGTATATAAGATTCACAAACACTGGACATACTGGCACAAAAAGAAATCGAAACTTTGAAAAATGAATGCTTGTTGCTTCTAAAATGTATCCTTGAAAAGACTAATAACTCAAAGCCACTGCAATATTTTGTGCCATAATTCCAGCTATCCTTCCCGACCCTTCATTTTAATGACAGAACACTTTTTTTTCAAACCTGTTTGCACTTTCAGTGTCCTTTATTGTGCTCTTGCATTCAGAGCAGCTGCCAGTGCGTGTGTGTGTGTGTGTGTGTGTGTGTGTGTGTGTGTGCGTGCGTGCGTGTGTGTGTGTGTGTGTGTGTGTGTGTGTGTGTGTGTGTGTGTGTGTGTGTGTGTGTGTGTGTGCGTGTGTGTGTGTGTGTGTGTGTGTGTGTGTGTGTGTGTCTGTGTGTGGGTGTGTGCGTGTGTGTGTGTGTGTGTGTGTGCGTGTGTGTGTGTGTCCTTGGCTGTTTCTCATATCTTTTCTCCTTCGTCTCCTGAGAGAAGGACTGTTTCCATGGAAACTTGGTTACTTATTGTTCGAGAAGGCAACAGTAAAGAAATGAATCGTGGTGCGTTTTTAAATGCGTTTTATGTACACAGAATGTATCTTGCCGATAAATTGAGATTAACAGTGGAAAGGGACCCCTAAACGCCGAGTCCAAAAAAAGAACCAGAGAGACATTCCGATGTGTGAGTTATTTGAGATTCGGCAAGGGCACTAAAGAGTAGAGTGAGTCTGCCAGAGTCTGCTGAGGTACATGCAGGACTGGCCTGCAACAGCTTAGTCAATCTTAAAGCTGAGCTACTGCATAAATGTCATATTCTTAAATACAAATCCAGCACAGGGAAATTATGTAATGCGATGTAAAAATATACCACGTACTGATGCACAGTGATGAGTAGACAGCACCAAATTAATCTTTTAAAAGGTCTCACTGTTATTGTTTTTTGTCTAACAAGAATGTGTTCTCCATACATCTAAAAGATAACATCTATCAACAGAAAAGGAAAGAGAAAAAACACTCCATAAACACATCCTCCCAAGCTACCCCCAGGGGACCTGCGCTGGGGTGCAATAATAACCGAGGAATCACGTGCACTACATCGCTCCCAGATCAGATTCTAGGGCTTCATTTTCACAATAATCTCATTATCTTTTGGATTTACTCCCCCCTCAGTCACTTCTGATTTACTGCTCCACTGTAAGATGCAGACAATTGTGAAAATATATAAGGCTTGCGTTTAAAGGTTGCTGCAGATTCGAAATGTTTACCTCCTCGAACACTACGCTTGAAATGTCTTTCGCTTGTCGCTGGGTTTACAAACACGAGGTTTTGGGAGACTGCATGACACACCAGGGGAGATTTGGGGTTTGATACAGGAAAGTTGCCTCAAACTAGGCCTGCCGGTCTCCTGGATGAAGGATTGAAGCCGCTGTTCCTTCATGTTCACTTGCTTTAGGCTGAAATAGAGTAAAGTAACACCACTATGAATACACTTTGTTTCCTAAAAGTTATCGACACTTTTTTTTTTCCAATAACGGACAGCTGAAACCTTGTATAGCCGTGCAATTGTTCATTCTTTTATCTCATGATTATGAATACAGGACAGCATTCTTCCTTGTTTCATTATAATTGCGTATCTGCCACACAGGGTGCAAGGGAAGAAACGCAGAATGCATTTAACATGCAGGGGTCAAACACTAAAGTGAGTTGAAACTCATTCAAACGATACTACCGCTATCAAACAGAAGGAATGCCATTATTGTTGACGGCTTTCTTGACCAGACTAGGAACTGGACTCAGTGTTCAAGTGATTACGCCAATTAAGCCAATCCCAGCACTTCTAATATGCTTGTTTCATTGTATGATTTTAAAAGCTGCTTGCGCTTTGTATGGTAGTGCACACACAACAGAAGGTCTCTTACAGCCATCACTTCTGACATACATTTCCATATAAATGAAAGCACTGAAAATGTCAATCTGTGATCTCTACTGTGTACTTGGGTTCTTATCCTTCAAGGAACTGCCGGCTATTTATTTAGTAAACATGTGCACAGGTTCATTCCGCGAAGAGACTTGCAAGACACCTTTAACATAAGAACGTTTAAAAGTGCATTTTGACTGCCATGGTGCTGCATTTGGACATCCGCTGTATTAAGCTGCAGTAACAGATCCCCTGCTGCACAGATTCTTTGCTTTGTGTATGCCCGTTACAGGAGGCAGGATTTCTCAGGTTTTCACACGATCCGATCGCTGACGTTGTGTAAAATAGAAAGACAGGTATGGTAGCCTACTCATATGATATGTAAAGACTGTTGATACTCTACTGTGTTGATCTACTGAATGCACACCTGTCTATATAGGCGCTGCTATATATATATATATATATATATATATATATATATATATATATATATATATATATATATATATATATCGATATATATATCATGCCAGACGAACACAATAATACAGATTAGAGCAGAATACTTTGGGGTGGGATGAAATGCAACCCTGTAATTAGAGCGGCTCAGTGCTTTGCTGATTTGGCCAGCCCTAATTCAATGGGATCTCATTGCAATGTATGTACATGATAATCAGAAGCTTATGCCTGTAAGCATAATACAACCCTTCAGGACTGATTGTCTCTTTAGGGACACATACCCCTGTATTCCCTTAAGATGATGATGTCATGTTTGACTCCCAGTATATGCGTTACTGACAGCTTTTCTGTGATTGAATTTACTTGCGTATCTGATTCGAATTCTTACATAATCTCTCGTTCTCTCTCTTTCTCTCGTACGTGACATCACAAGCATCTTAAAGCTTATCCTCCACTGTTTGTTTTCAAACACTCTTCCCCTTTGCAAAGCAATGTTAAACATTCCTATAGTAGTGGACTTTGCTTGGCAACCCCAACAGGATTGAACACATACACACAGCTGTTAATGAATGAATGAATGAATGAATGAATTAGCACTGATGCATGTGCTGGGAATTACAGGCTGCTAATTTAAACTTTAAAAGAGACCCTGCATCAAGCAAACGGTGTGCCTGGAGTGGAGATAGCGCTGTCTGAGCACCCGAGAGCGGGAGACAGTGAGCTGAGACACGGGGGACTGGCTTGGAACCCTAATTCAAAAGAAGTGCTCTCTTTTGAAACTGCAATACTATTGTAATTTATTCTTTTTAAAGCTGGGTGTATTACTGTTCTTAACTACACACCATAAAATCGAAATTCTACTGTATTACTGAACCTGTGTGTGGATCTGTAAGGGACAGACACGCACTTCAACCATTGGTGGACATTTATCTTTGTATATTTTGAGTTTGCTGTGCTGTGTGTATTGATAATTGCACTTGTTATAAATTTGTATAATAAGTTATACATTTCATTTGACTGTTAAGTGCATGTTATATGATTTGTGGTTCAGCTACGTTCTTTGCAATTGTGAAGGTTTGTAATGGGTTTTTCTGCCCCTTCTCTTATCAAGTACACTGGGGTGGGGGTGATATTAACTTAAATCGCCTGTTTAATTTGCGTGAGTGGTTTGGAGATTAAGAGCCTGTTTTAACTAATTGTTCCTTAATGAACTATTCGAGCGGATGCTGGTGTTTTCTTTGTGCAGTGACTTTAAACAAAGGTGGCCGCGGCATGCATTATATTAATCCAGTCGCCGGTAAACAGAAGGAGGTGTATGGGCATTGTATTACAATATTGAATCAAACATTGAAGACCACAGCAAAACCTTAAACGTATGCATCAGTAAAATAATGAAACTGCAGCGCTCGGAATTAAAGAACTAATGGAGTCCTGACAACAGGGACAACACGCCCCTGCGGCATGGGGTCACTTTGCATTTCTAAGAGAATAGAAAATCATTTTCAGAAGGGAATAAGTGATTCCAGTTTATTGAACCAGCCTCTCTGAAAGGCTGCACAGTGTTGGTGATTGAAGGATGGAGCTTTAAAGCGAGAGAGCGGGGTAAAGCAACCACCTTACTTGTTTTTAGGTCTTTCAGAACAGAAGAGCGGCTGCCCTCTAGCGGAAAAATGGGATACAGCAGCTTTAGTTTTACTGAACGTCTCCGTGAAAATGGGATACAGCAGCAGTTTTACTGAACGTCTCCGTGAAAATGGGATACAGCAGCAGTTTTACTGAACGTCTCCGTGAATTCAAATTAAGTGTAATGAAGTAAACAATAAGAAAAAACTGAAAAACGATCACAAGAAGGTGAGATATATATCTCTTCGGCCCACTGATAAGACTGGTCATAAGGTCGATATAAGGTTAAATAAAAGGTAAGCACTTTTTTTTAAAAAAAAAAACCCTATTGTCTCTCAATGATAACCTGCCTTTCTTTCACCAGTTTCTTTCATGACCCGTGCAGTGTGTTCTCGCTACTCTCCTCCCGGTACGAAGCCAGATGAGATGATTAACCAAGTAGAGCTCCCTGGAGCAAAGCACACTCACTGCTCCCGAGTTACAGTGCCTGCGAGGCATGAAGGTCCCTGTGCTGTTTTTCTTTCTTTTTTTTTTTAATAACATTCCATTTTTTGACACAGAGTGCTCTGAAAAAAGCTTCAGCCAGTTCCAGACACGAAGACCAGCCTCAAGAGAGAGGCCCCGTCTGAAATCTGGAGAGGAAGAAAAGTTTGACAGCCGGCTGTTTCATTGAGAGGTAGAGAGAGGGGAAGGGAGAGGTGAGTGAGGGACGAAAGAGAGGCAAAATGAGGAGAGGGAAGATATGGACAGAGAGAAGTGGAGAGGGAGGGAGAGCTTATTAAAAGGCAAGGAAGCTACCGGTTCTCCATGGTGACACACTGCACCTCCAGTCTAGTGGATCAAGGGTTCAACTTCTGTTTGCAGATAACTCCTGGCTGAAGTGGAGGTTGTGTTTATGAATTATCTGTAGAATCAAGGTCCTTGTATTTCTCAGAAAGTAATTATCACATGCGTACTGACATCAGCCTTAGAGCAAGGCCGTGTTTTGCTACACTACTGCAGCAGAGCTGGTGAAAGACAGCCTGGCCTCTGCATTGTGCTTGTGTCTGGGGGTTTGGTTGGAGCAGGCTGGTGCTGAAGTTAAGATTACCCACAGAGACTGGTGTCTGTCCCATCTGTTGGGATCACTCCTCCTCAAGCCAGGGCATTTCTTTTTAAAGATGTCTCAGTCCCATTGCTATGGGTACAGGACTGTTCAGAGAAACCTCAGAGCCGACACTATCCCCTCTCGCTACTCCCTATCAAAATGCAGAATGAAAATGGCAAATACACACTCGGAATATACACATGCTTGAGAGCAGACTCGCTTATGTTAACTCCCAGCTGTCCTGAAGTCAGTTATCATCGAGGCAGGCTCGTGTTCTGTTGTCCACATCAACTGCAATATGATGATGATCAAACAGAAGTTTGTCAAAACTAAAAAGCGAATTCAAAGATACTGTACGTTAACCATCAGGACCCTTGTTTCGAAACAAACTCAAGGGCAATGGCATCAAACTAGCTGAGCTGCAGATACAATTGCGGTGCTAAGTTTAAATGATTGTATTGCTCTATGAAAATCTGCCTCCATGCTTGTCTCTAAATGTTATTTTCTGCCTGCCTAAAGGGCCAGCAGTTTTATTTCACTCCCCTGGCATTTTCACCAGCTCAGGCAATAAAAAAATAACAATAATAATAAAAGAAAAGCCATTTGAAAGATGATTTGTAAAGCAGGATCGTCCCTAGTCATCTGCACCAGTCAGCAGAAGGAACATTATAATTAAGAATGTTTCTTTGCTGTAAATGTCACTCCTATCATTAGTATGGAATAGTGCTGATGCAGACAAATTACAAACAAAATAAAATAACAAATGCCTGCAAAGTGTGCAACATTCCTTGTTTGCAAAATAAATGATTATATTCATTTTGAGAGCAAATTGGTTTAGCGTGCAAACATGACAATGGTTGAAATGGTTACACTGCACTTTAATTTTACAACTACATCGACAGTCTTCAACAGGTGAGCATCAACAGGAGCTGCACACGGTACAGCATCTCTTTCTGCTGTTCAGCTCAAAAACCCAGAGGGAACGTGTCATCCAGTGCAATCCTCCTACATTTGAAGTCAAAATTAACCCCGCCAGTCCCTGCATGCATTGTAGTTTACAGTCTATACTGCCTTTTATAATGCATTTGTGTTCTTTAAAAGTCTTGGCTACTTCTCGTACCCCTGTAAAGCTCACGTAATACAAATTCTAAGAATTAAATGAATAAATATCTACAAATCACTCTCATCCAGCCCATCTCTCTGTCTGCTAACAGACAGGTAGACCTGACCTGGCCCAGCTTGGGTTAAGCCAGACACAGTAGTTAAATAGGAAAGGAAAGCTGCATGGCTCTGTGTCTCCTGTTGTTTGATGCAGTCCTCTGTGATGAATGAGACCTGATTGTTAATACTGTGCGATCCCCTCAGGGTGGGTGACCCCCAGCTCCTGTGTGCTGCACTGCAGTAACACGCCACTAATTCCCCCGCCTCCATCACCTTGCCACGAATAACCATTTCATTGAGATGGAGTCATTCATTGCAGGCCCTGCTAAATGCTTAATTTAAGTTTAATATGTTTCCGCGCAGTTCATGCTGCCTGTGACTTCATTAGAAATGCCAGTCGCATTCTGATGCAGCTTTATTAAAAAATTAAGGCTGCTCAGTTGTTTTATAAGAAGCAATATATTTCACAAGCCTCTGTAGTACGCTGTACACTGCTTGTTATTTTCCATCAATAAGCTTCAGAAATATAGAATGCATGCAGGTAAAAAGTCATGCAATAGTTTAAAGATATATTCCCAGAGATAAATTTTAATATAATAGTGATATAACAGTATCTCAGAAATACTTTTTATATAGAGAGGCTGCTACAGTCTCTACTTGGAAGGTGTGAGAATACTTACTTTCAGTAGACTTTTCTTGGAACAAAAGCTATACTATGTGATGGAAACATTTTTTTTTTCCTCTTCAGACTCATCTCTTACACGGAGACCCTCCCTCAATAAGGGAAGCAGGGGCTTGGGAATGAGGAATGGAGACAAACAGCTTATCAATCCCTTGAAGGTGTTGATATATAGGTGGGAGCACACACTCCACCAAGGAGACAAACTGCTTCTTGAAAACCCAGATGGGCTTTAATTAGAAAAATACTGGTGTGACTCCAGGCAGCAGCAACACAGAAACACAGCTGAGGAACCCCCACCTGCTCTCCCTCATGGCCCCTGGGACCAATTTGCAGGCGCACAGCACAGCGAGCCAAAGTTCCATCGACTCCAATTAGAGGATAGGACTAGGCTCCTAATGGCTGCGGTTGCCGAGACGATACTTGATGCCCCCATCTGTCTTGCTGTGACTGGTGAACCACGTCATGTACCTGCTGCAGATTGTTCTAGTCAGTCACAGACAATTTATTTTATACTCTGCTTATATGAAGACAGAGAAGGCCAGCCTGTCTGTGTGTAGATTGGGGTCAGCTCTGTAGTACATATGAGAGAGGATTCATTCATTCAAAATAAAAAAAAATAAAATACATAAATAAATAACTCAGGCCCTATGGGAAAAGGTCACTTTGAATCCACATTTTAGGTGTATTTAAAAAATAAATTGTTATATAGAAACTGAACATTTTCAACAGGTCTCTATTAAAATAATGTTTTAAACTGCTGGCAATATCACAGAAAGTTCAATTTTTAGTATATATATATATATATATATATATATATAATATCTATATATATATATATATATATTTATTCTCACACATTTTGTTGTAAATTAAATTTCAGCTATATCCATTGGTCTACATCCTAGAAACCAACTACAAAACAGATATCTATTCTCTCGGCCAGAATCATCTGAATGCTTCGTAAAATAAAAAGAAACTTTTGGCTGTAGCTGGTAAGTAAGGCTGTCCAGTATTCGTGCAAACCGGGGTCTGTTCAACTGACCATTAGTGTACCAGTATACCCAGTCACTAAGGGAGCCCCCCAGGTGCCACACTCCACTCCCTTGTAATGGATGACCTTGTTGTAAGCTTGCTGGCTCTGTGACTGATAACACCACCTGAGCTTGTGGCAGGAATCGATTCCCCCTCCCTCATTTACATTCATCACAAACACATACAAAATCTACATTAATGAAATGCACAGAGAATCCTGATTAGGGATGCAGCTCAACGAGAGGAAATCCTGCTTTAGGAAAAGTAGATGATTAGGTATTAGCGTCTGTGCAACTAGACATGAAAGGATGCGTGTAAATGTAGTTTTATAGTTACTGGAATACAAGTGGAGTACTGCTATTTATTTTTTAAGCGGTCTGCCCCAACTGGAACTGTGCATTAAAATCTTGCCAAGAACTGTTTTAGCAACCACAGTAAGAAGCAATACAAACAAGTACACATGCAAATAAGAGATCACTTATTGCCCATTTAAGGTTTAATTGGTTTCTGCAATACTGTGCTGTTGCAGGGTGGAATGTCAGCCCAGCCAATGGCAGTGCTGTGATACAGACTCGAACCCGAGCGATGTGAGCATGCTGCAAAAGAGCCAGCAACCCCCTTTCAAATCAGCAGTCATTCCACAAGCCTACAAGTCTGCTCCACACTGCTAGTTTTCTTCTTTCAAAATCAGTGCATTTTAAATTCCAGAATTGCCAAAAAGCAGATGTACGACCTTTACTGCCCGTCCAGATCTTTTATGCATTTACAGTATGTTACTTTCATTAAAATCAGTAGACTTCAGTTGCATTCTAAAAGTAATTTATCTTGCGGGGAGCTGGGAATAAGATGGTTTTGGGGCAAGTTAATGATTTTAACCCTCAGATCAGGGTGCATTTACATGTGCACTAAGACACCATTACAAAGCTTGGATCCAGATATAGGAAAAAGCTTGATTATGCAACCACTACTTATAAAATGCAATGGCAAATTTCCCTAAATGAATCAATATTATAATGGAATGACCTTCTTCGAATGAGGACACTCATTCTTGGTTCACAGCTGTATTTGGGTATTCAGTTAAGAAGCCTTGCTCTGTTTTTTCCTAAAGGCTGTTTTTGCAGACAAATAAAATAATAATAATAAAAAAATCCTTGTGCTTGTCCTGTGATCAGTATGGTGTAAAGTCCCCTCATACATTGCATTAGGTTTTTATTCACATGGTACTTTTACTCTGACATACATTGACTGCACCCTATAGACCTATTAGGGTCTTTCATGAGCCAGGTATGGAATTTAATGATCTCATTCACAACCAGCTGCGGTATCCAGACACATTCAGCGCGAATAGACACAATGCTTCCTGTTTTAGCCATACCAGCTTCTGGTATCAATTCCCTAACCTTGCCTCAGAAGGACATATTACACATTTCCTTTCAAAAGGAATACTACTGTTAGGTATTTTGTGCATTAGTTAAGATTTTTTGGGGAAAGTAACATTTAGGCTGTATAGCCCCCAATATAGTGACTATGTGGAAAAAAAAAAAGTTTATATACATTTAACATGTCATTAATAAGATCCACAGGCCATCTGGGTTTTCTATTACAAGAACTCCAGCCATTAAAATGAAAACATATGGAAAATGTGTCTATGCCTCCCCAGTGGCACTTCTTATTAACAGGACATTCCTGATAAAAATCTTCATGAGTCACAAGTGTAAAATGCAATATTCAATTTCATCCGGACTACCAGCTGGGAGTTGGAACATTCTTGTGCAGAAATCCCTTGTGAAGGACGTGGCAGGTAAACACTACTATAGGGGAAGCCACTGTGAACATATGAATTCTATTTGTGATGGGACGGCCACGTTCACAGGCCATTTCTGCAGGGGTTTTTTAAAAGTCTTTTTGTGGTGTCTCAAGTTGCCTGGTGAAGTATAAGCAATAGGAATAACAGGCGTCAGTGTCAGCTTGCAGGACTGGCAGTTTATTTTTTTTTAACAGTGAATAACAAGCTGTTTTGTTTTCCAGGATTTATGACTCATGTTGCGATCTGACCAGACCATTAACCCCTCAGCATTTGTGTGCTTTTATGACAAGTTTTAGCTGCAAGCTTACAGGAATGTTGATTCATATTAGTGCAGGGATGGAAATAAGACTCCCATTGCATAGCAGTTTGACCCATTCCTGGTTTTACTATGAGTTTAATAAGACACACCGGAGCGTGTTATCTACAGACTCACTAATCAAGCTCTAAAATGGGTGAAACTGCTATGCAACAGGAGTCTTATTTCCATCCCTGCACTAGTGAGCATAAAGAACATCTTCAAGGTGGATGTTGGACAATAATAAAAAAATGATCCTTATCATAGGAATGCAGAGAGGCTAGAAGCCCAGTCAGTTTGTTTCTGGGATGGGTAGCAGGAGGCTGTAATAAATTCAGTTTCATAGTTTTGTTTCAAATGCTCAAAAGGCATGCCATCTTTACAAAGCCAGTCAACCACTAAAAACAACATTTTACAAGGTTTGCTCAATGCCATAAAAATAAAAGTAAAGAAAAAATATATTTGTTTTTGGTTTATATTTTGAACACATTTCACAACAGCAAAATAAAATAAAACAAAACTTAAAAGAAGAATGTAACTCAACACAGTATATACATTGACAAAAACAAACAAACAAACAAAAAAAACAGAACAAAACAAGCATAAAGTATGCATGCATTAACACTGAGGAATTTCTAAGTAAGTATTTATAGTGGTCATGTGATGCCCATAGCATTCCAGTCTTTTCAGAGACAATAAACACCATCATACATCACATAGCAATCACATTGTCTTTAGTGCAATAAGCAAGTCTGTCCACACGCTTATGCCCCACACTTCAAAATCACCATCATCTGCTTTCAAAGAGCACAAGGCAGTCTCAGTCGCCTCTTTTACTAACGTCGGTCCCTCCAAAAGACCCCTAAAACGGGCCAGCAGTTCCTTCCAGTTTAGTTCTGGAGAACTGCCGTGTCTCCAGGCCCCGCAACTAAAATCATACTCCATAGACCGCGCCCATTTGGTCAAAAACTCCAGGTAGGCGCATCTGAACGAGGGGTACCGGTGAGCCAGTTCAGATAGCAAAGCGCAAGGCACTCGGTGGCAGAATGTTTGTAGCTGGCATCTGTTGCTTAGCAACCACTTCAAAGCCAGGTCCACCGCACCGCTCTCCGTGCTAGTTTGTTTAGCCAAGAGAACAGCAGCCAAGATCTTTGAAAAATCTGACCTGTTTACTTCGTCTTGCTGTAACTGTGCGAAAAGGCTGTCGACAAGCTCGTCCCGCGGGAAAGCGGACGGACACCGCATCCGTGTCTCTAGACTTTTTAATACCATCTCACCCTCTGTTTCAGTTACAGGATCCAACAGCAACAGGTATGGGTTAGTGGCGGTCCTGCGCTCTAGTTTTAGGGCGTGTGACAGGACGGTAGATGCAGCTTTCAACCTGGCGATTCCGAGTAGGTGGTTCAGGTCAGACTGGTCACGCTGCCCCGTTGTGTCACGGCAACAAGGACGGAACCTGACGAAGAGAGTGTCGGACACGGTTTTGGGAAGGGCCGGGTTCGACAACAGCGAGGCGAGCAAGACGCCTCGGCAGTGACCCAAGTCTTCGAAACCCAGCTCACGGTACAGTTCAAACGCGTTGCTCAGGCTTCCGTTGATGGACACCAGCCTGTCGCCCAGTGCTTTGCGGATACGCGTGTTCGTGCGGAACCTGCCGTGCAGGTGCTCAAAATAAGTCGCCCACTGAAAAGCCCGATGGACGGTCTCGGGGTCCCAGTGTGACACATACTCGCTCCGCGCCACTGCCAACAGTTCAGCCACGCCGTTCAGATTCTGCAAAACACTTTCCATGATTTACGTTATCCAAATAAACTGTACGTGAAACGCATATTTTTAACTGCTGCAGCGTTAGCTAAATGTGTTTTATATTACTACAATGCTATACTAGCGCCACCACTCAGCTAAAACTTTAATAGTGTGGCATAACAAACACCTGATTCCCTGTCTAAAACGGATTCTCCATAACAAATTATTTCAGTTTCCACTTAAGTAACTTCACATATAAGCAGTTTTACTGCTGTTGATTAATACCTGTTAATCTTAGTTGCCTTTGCCGCCAGCAGATTTCGAACGGAGCAAAACTTCCGGGAGCAGGTTGAAAGGTTAACAGGCTTTTCTCAATAGAGGACTTGCAAATTTGACGTATTAGTTTTAGAACGAGGCTGTAGATGCGACACAGGAAGGTTCTTAAAGCGCACTCAGAGAAAGAGGCAGGGTGTGTTTCTGGAAAAAAATAGTTTTTATAGCGCACTGAATGAGTCAGTGAGGTATTTTGTTCGAATGTTTTTAAGCACATGCGAGTCTAGTCTGAGTTTGGAACAATGATCCCACTGACCTGGGGAAAACAATGATAATTTAGCCTGGATAGTGAACTTGTTTTAACAGGTGAGATAATATATCAAGTTGATAATTCATCCATTCCTACAGCCTAGTTTAAAAACAAAACAAAACAAAACAAAACAAAAACAAAAGCGTTAAATACATACAACTTTTTAACCCCTGAAAACCAACCATTAGATTATATCTTTTTTATGCATTTCACTTGGTGACTCCGAATGAGACTTATTCCAACTCCATTATTTATTTAAATATATATTAAATACATACAGTTTAGAGTGTAGCTAAAACTTAATTACATTTTCTTTCTTTTGTTCTTTCTTTCTCTCTTTTTTCATTCTTTTTGTCTTTCTTTCTTTCCAACACGCACACAGTACTGCAGTGGTCAATTTCCATGTATTCAGATGCACACAAATGTATTTAATTGTAACTTTTCAGATTAGTTGATTGTGGAGATGTGTAGGAGGCTTGCTTCTTGTTTTCCAGTGTTGGAGGTTGCTCTGTGGGGTAAAACACGTGGCACTTTGCTTATGACATCCTCACTGCGTGTTAAGATCTGGAGCAGACAGTGAGTTGACTGTTTAAATTCCTCAGTGTCACACACACACACACACACACACACACAGGCCCTGTATTGTGCAGCCTGGAAGCCTCAGGGAGCAAACACACAGCGTTATCTAAATGGCAGCATACTTACCTTTAAGGAAAGATTTGCATCATACAGCAATTGGACCCTATTGCCCTTTCACGATGCAAATTACAGGTCACGTGCAGCAATTATGAAAAAAATATTGTGTTCAAGCACGTTTTAGGCATTATCTAATATATATATATATATATATATCTATCTATCTATCTATATATCTATCTATCTATATATATATATATATATATATATATATATATATATATATATATATATATATATATATATATATGTGTGTGTGTGTGTGTGTGTGTGTGTGTGTGTGTGTGTGTGTTACACACGACTATATATATATATATATATCTATGGATACAATAATAAGAATAATAAGAATAAGATAGCAACACCTGCCAAAACACTGTCAATGGGGTGTAGGGGCCAGTCCTCTTGAAACCTCACCAGGCCACCAAGCGCCTACTATCTGCCGCCTATTAAAGTGGGTTCAGTCGGTGGCTAATAGCTCGGTTAGTTGGGTAACAGAGTCCTGTTTGTTAAGTGTACGTCACTAATAATAATACTAGGTGCTGGCATTGCCCTGTGAAAGGAAGAATTCAATTGAGTTTTAAGCTGTAGGGCTGAGTCTCGCCTCTAGAGGGCTGCTAATTCGGGTTCGGGTGAAGCCAGACACATCTGGTGATGCAGCAATTTACGCGAGTACCTTTCCCAAGGAGGTCTGCATTTGCCCTTCATAAAGCCTGATTCTGTATCTACTATATACATGGATCAAGGTAGCTGAGTTACTCACACGAAAGCACTTATTACCATTAATAATACATGCTGCACCTATACAACGTACAGTACAAAAAACTATTCCACATTGCCGCGAATGCATATACTGCGGATATATCACATGGGCATGAATGATGCTATTTTTTTTAACTAGACAGGAATTAGTTTGCCAACTTTGTAAAGAGAGAGAAAGCCGTTTTTATTTGATGTAATATAAGAAGTTGTGCTATGCAGTAAAGCGATGCAGCACGGAGACGAGCAGACTAAGACTAGCAGCGCTGTGGTGTTGGTATTCCCGTGTTTCATAAACGCATACAATACAATCCCAGACAGAGGAGGGCTCCGTGTGTAATACAGTATCCAATTGCAAGGGTAAATCATTGACAATTACGTTTGCCGTGCTCTGCGCTGAATGAGAAAAGGAAAGAAAGAAAGAGAGATAGCAGTAACCATTTGACTCCCGTCTGTGCATGCAGCGGCACTGTGACCATCGGCTGTGCGCAGCGTGCGATGTTTCTGCTGCGTGGTGACACTGCAGAACCCTGGAAAGAAGTTGATGCATGCAAAAGTATGAGGATTTGTAATTTGGACACTTTCACATCCAGCCTGAGGGGACTTGCACTGGATTGTTGCATTGCATCAGAAAAGTGAGTGAAAAGTGACGCGCAAGAAAATGAGAGAAAGAGAGATATTAATAGACTGGGAAGAGAAGGCAGCATTAAGTACAGCGGTATATCAGTAATGTAATATAACTTCATACTATTTAACTGCATAGAATAATGCAACGAGCAACTGGTAAATTATTATTATTATTATTATTATTATTATTATTATTATTATTATTATTATTATTATTATACTGGATCTACAATACAAACGAGAACGTTTTTTTCCTCTTCTTTTTTCAATATTCCACCTCTTACAAATAGTCCACTAGAATATATTGGTTAGTGGGCCAGCAAAATCCAAGCAAAAAAAGACGAGCTACATTTATTTGACTTGCAGTGACGTTTGCTTTTACTTTAGTTTAGGCTTCTAGAGTTGCGTTTAGTTGCGTTTAGTTTTCTAGGGGACTTTACACCGTGGTGTTTCGGGTATTTGTTTCAAATGCAATTTAATTTATTAGTTATTGTTTTATGGAGGTGAACTTGGCAGGGCTTGTTCATCTGTGATCAAGATTAATTCCCAGCTGGAATACATTATGCCAAGTAAAATAAACTAAGTTAATTTACTTAGTTTGTATTCCACCAGCCTAGGCCTGTATTATATTTTGTATAGACAATTACACATAGTAGGCTACAAATACAGCACCTTACTTTTAAACTGACAGAAGCGAATTATATTACTTATATAATCTCAACCTTCAAGTTTGCTTTCATCACCAGTAATAGTTAATAAAAGTTATGGTACACAGCTCTAAACTCAGTATATTACAGTTTACTTTGCTTTCTATGCATTTACAGTACTTTGCAAGTAAAAGAAACCAAAAATATTCTAGAACAGTTTAATGAAAAGTAAAATGTTAAATCTTTAAAAATCATTGTGAAAATAGCCAGTATGGGACACAGCTTAGTGTTCTGTGTACCTAACAAGAATGTATGTCACATGTGAGCCATTGTATGTAACATGTGTTCATAAAATTGCTTCCTCTCCATGGTAGAATGGCTTTACTGTAGCATCACTGATAACAAGAAGCATTGCCCTGCCACCACTGCGCAGTGTTTGCTAGGCTTGTGTATTGATCCATGGCAATACACCACTGTGTCTTGCTACCTGTGAGTATAGCTGTGTCATTCTGCAGGCTTTTCAATTGAGTGCTCAGCTTGGATTGCAATGGGAACTTCAGACTTAATTATTGCTTTGACTGATTTGAATTTTTTTTTTCTGTTATCATCACTTGGCTTAGAGGGCATTAAGACCTTCTTCTTCTTCTTCTACTTCTTTTTTTTTCTTGTGTTTTTCGATCTACAAGAATTTGTATTCTGGAAATTGTTGTCAATAGCATATAGCTTGCTGTGAACTGGAAGCATTGTGTAGTGTTTGCTGACGTTGGACAGCAGGACAGTGTGGTTCTTTTTGATGAAAAGTAGCACTCAGGTGACACCTGCCCAGTCTCAAGCATTGAAGAGCAGGGGTCCTGACCCGAATGCCTTGGTTCATAACCCCTGCCCCGGATGCTTGACTTTCTCACTGGTTGCCCAAGCAATATGGGACCACTTTATAACATAGCACTTGCTTAAAAATAACCTCCCTGTATAAATACTGGAGAATCACTTCCTCATCATTGTACCAGGCTTCTCTATTCTTCTGCAACCACACTACTGGTTACCCCACCAGAGTCAGGTTTCACTAAAATGGTTAATTTTGGAGATTCGGCCACAGGAGAGTTCATTGAATCACGGAAATCATTGAATAATTGATAGAAAAGCTAAACTGGAATAATGCGTGCATTTCATATCAGACAAAAAATGTGATATGCATTTTATATACAATAGTTTTCTACATATAGAGCAGCAATATACAGCAAGCATTGTTTGGTTTATTTTACCATTAGATTGACCTTGAGGCTGGTGGCACACTCCAGTCCCATTTAATGTGTCTTTTTTTCAACTTATATCTTACTATCTGACCAGTGCAGGTGTGAACCTGCTGCAGTACCTAACCACAGTGTTTTAGGGATTGTCCGCTGAACCCTTGACTTGTGACATGAGTCCACCCTGAAGTTCATTATTGAGATTTGCATGAGCGTGCATGGCTTTGTAACTGCTTGCTTATTTGCTTGCTATTTCTTTATCAGGATTTCCTTAGGGCCTGCAGGTCTGCTGTGTGTGATGTTTTGCTGTCGAGGTGAACATGAGATCGCACCTCGTTTGGTTAGAGTTTTTATTTTTATTTTTGTATTGTTCTTTTGTGTATTTTGAGGTAATAACCCACTGAGGTACACTGGCAGTGTGGACTGCTGAAAAAAGAAATCAGGTCACGTTGTTAAAATGTGAAAGGTTTTTCCCATATAAATGAATTTACCACAGTAAACTTGCCCAGTAGATCTGCAGTTTATTATGCTCTGGCCATGCTTATACCATGTCCTTTGCAATGGTGGACACATTACGTGATTATGAAAGACAAAAATAAAAGAATAGAATAGGCTGTTAAAATGACCCGCACCCATCACAGCACAGATACACCTCCTAAGCCCTGAAGGCTTTCCAAAATCATAAAGAAAAAGCTTTTAATGCCCTCTTTACAAACCTTTCATCTCTTCTCCCTCCTGTCTCCCAGGTCATAACTGAGATAAAAACCGACCCCCTTTTGAATAAATGTCAGTGTCTTTTGAGCTGATACAAAATGAAGCTGCATTCCATCATAGCCTGGGATGACAATAATAAACGCATCTCACAGTGGCATCGCAACTCATTACAATCCTGACATTGTTGTTCCCTTTTTACCGAAGCTGCCAGTAAAACATCAGAAAGGCTGCTTAGTTTACACCTGCTCTGCCTGCCAGCACTGCAATTAACTCACAAAGTATCACCGGGTTGAGAGAATAAAAAAGGCAGTTTTGGTTACAGGTCACTCAAATCTGTAATTTTAATCAGCAGCACCATGTTTTTGCAAGATAAATGCAGCACTGTACTGTACCGGTTAGCATAAAAAGCTCCCTGTTCTCTCTGTTCCAAAAAAAAAAAACAGGAGAGGAATTTAGCTGTCAGGGTGATTGAGAAGGTTACATGTCATTAGATGTCCTGTAAACGATCCTGGGCTGAGCTTGCAAGGTGGACAATGCTGCTTATAATCTGAGCTTTCTCCTCCTCTTCTCGTAACACGCAGCAGTGTGGACTGAGCACACAGACTGGGAACAGGCCCCTGTGCTTGCTTTCCAGTAGTGTGGGAGCTCTGAGGGGACAGACCTGTATCTACACCACACTGCAGTGCACAGGCTAAAGGTAACATCTCTCCTTCTGTTCATGTTGACCAGCGTTCACTGAGTCAATGCAAAGTGGAGGCGTAGTCTGAAATGGGAAGATCAGTTTTGCCTTTGCAGATTTTGATTGGTTGATTCTCATCCTGTTAACTGTCTATCTACCAAACTATCTTTTTCTTTGGTTTCTTTGTTTGTGTGTTGATGTACGCTATCTCTGTCCAGTTGTCTATTGTTTATTACCATGGGAAAAGCAAAATGCAGCAAAGCATAACGAAATAATGGTGTAATTGTGGTAAAGCACAGTTAAGCATGCTGAATCAAATACCAGTATGGAAAAGCATGGTGAATACACAGCTCAACCAGTATTGCAAACTGCAAAGTAACTGTCCAGCTGTAAGGGTGGTGATGTATGGGAATTTCATTTCTCATAGGATCCTTCCTGGTTCTTGTTTCCCTGTGTGTGTTGCAGGAGGGTGTCAGCAGGGAAATGATGTGCAGTGCCTTGAGTCCCAAGGAGCCCCGGGGCCCCAGTCTCTCCGACATGCACCAGTACAGCCAGTGGCTGGCCAGCCGGCACGAAGCCAGCCTGCTGCCCATGAAGGAGGACCTGGCGCTGTGGCTCTCAAACCTGCTGGGTAAGAGCGGGCATGGCTCCTCAGGAGCCCATCTTCCATGTGCATGGATCCGTGGATTTGATTCGCAAAGCTTTACTTCACAAGAGTTCAAGTAGTGGAGGGATGGAAATAAGACTCCTGTTGCATAGCAGTTTCACCCATTCCAGGTTTTAGTAAAAGCTTGATTCGACACAGTGTGTAAGTAGCAAGATCAGATGTGTTTTATTAAACTCACAGTAAAACCAGGAATGGATCAAAATGTTTCCATCCCTGATATAGAACACAACTGGGCCAATGTACAGAAAATAAACTACAGCTATATTCTAATTCTGGTCTTTTTCTTTCAAAATGGCTTTACACTCCAGTTCTCCACTTAGCTTAGAGCATCAGCTAATTTTAGAATGAAAGACGATCCTAACTGGCTATTTATTATTTCACGGACATTAGCTGCTAAATCATTCCTCGTCAATAACAGGCCTCCATTGTCTCAGATGTATTGAAGCATGACAGTATTGATCCTTAAACAAGGAGATCAGTTTTTACCACATTGTAACTGTCAGTGTGTGTGAATCCAGTTCTAGCGTTTTGAAATGTTAACAACTGTACAAAAACTCTGTATGAAATTAAATCTGCCAACTCAGTAACTTTAAGACAAATGACAAACGTTTAGGCTCATTCCTCCATCTGTAAAAAGGGTCTAAAAGCTTACATTTAATGAGACATAACTGTAGACAGTGCACCAACATTAAATGTGCTGTTTAGTTCGGGTTCATAAACCACAGTGTGTCCAATTAAATTTTGCTTAAATTGTATCTTTTGCTTGTTTGGGCTCCAGATTTTTGAAATGTATCTATTTGTGCGCTTCTGCACTGTAGTTGATTATTCTGCCTGTCTGAAAGGTTTAGCCTGGTGATATGCATCAAGAAGCTAGACCATGTGTGCAGTATGTATGGCCTGGAGCTGTTAGCTGGTAGTTAGATGCCCATGAAATGAGAGAACACTGCACAGGCAGGGCTGCACTGTGAAGCTTCTACGTGGCGCAGTTATTTGTCTTAATTTAATGCACTTTCTCAGCAGATGCTTTTTCTATGGGCTTCCCTTTACCAGAAAGCAACGATAAAGAGCATTAAAACCCCGATCAATAAAGAACGCATTTATAAAAAGGGGTCAGCGATTCTTTATATCAAGAAAATGAATGTCAAATGCTTTCCCATTTCCCTTCCTTTTGTACCTTGACATTTACTTTTTTATTTTTTATTGTCGTACCTGTGCTGTGTTTCCAGAAGTCTTCTGTTGTTTGCGGTATTTTAGTTGTAATGGCTGCGGTTGACTTGAACAGGCATTCAATGGAATGCCTGTTCTCTTCACCCCAGGCAGACCCATTCGCTTCTTGTAGACGGATTGAATGTAGTCAGCCCATTAGTAACTTGTTGTTTTTGAAAGCAATTAAAAACAAAGGGGATGAAAGCAAAGATTTGTTTTTTTTATCACAGCATCTTTATAGACTTCTTTTTTTGTATTCAAATCTAAGTGCATGTAAACTGATAAATATTTGACAGTGGTGCAGTACCCAGTATTACCATGCACAGGAATGCCAGGAGAAGCATCAAACTATATGTGAATCAATCTTAGTGCATTTGTGTGTGAGCAGCAAGAGCAGAGCCAGTAGTCATAGGGCTAGATCATGTACAGCAAGCCTAAGAGCAGATCCTGGAGTCACAGGGCTGGAACATGCACAGCAAACCCGAGAGCAGAGCCTGGAGTCACAGGGCTGGAACATGCACAGCAAACCCAAGAGCAGAGCCTGGAATCACAGGGCTGGAACATGCACAGCAAACCCAAGAGCAGAGCCTGGAGTCACAGGGCTGGAACATGCACAGCAAACCCAAGAGCAGAGCCTGGAGTCACAGGGCTGGAACATGCACAGCAAACCCAAGAGCAGAGCCTGGAGTCACAGGGCTGGAACATGCACAGCAAACCCAAGAGCAGAGCCTGGAGTCACAGGGCTGGAACATGCACAGCCAGCCCAAGAGCAGAGCCTGGAGTCACAGGGCTGGAACATGCACAGCAAACCCAAGAGCAGAGCCTGGAGTCACAGGGCTGGAACATGCACAGCAAACCCAAGAGCAGAGCCTGCAGTTACAGGGCTGTGTCCTCTCTTTGACATTTTCATTGGGCCAAAGGCATTGGATTTATGAGCTCAGTTCCTGGAGTTTATTTATACTGGCCAGTGAGCCTGAAAGGAAGCGTGGAGCCCTCGGGGTGTGGAATTCAGATCCCAGTACGAAGGTTTCATCTCATTGTACAGTCTCTACCAGATTCCTTCAGCAGCTGGGAGAGAATCAATTACCACATTTGGAACTCATTTAAACAAAACAAGAAAAAAAAAAACCAAAAATGTGTTTGAGCTTTTCTTTTTTTTGTTTTGTTTGATAGCTTAAGAAAAGAGTGATCTAAGTGGGTAGGTATTTCAAACAGAGAGTATTGCCAAGGCTTTCCTACAGTAGTTATGCATTTTCATTGAATACCGGGAGCCTCTATGCAAGTCTATAGCATAGTTTGGATAGTTTGGAGATTGAGATGGATCTGTGCTTAGTTTGTAACTGTGGTTACTTTGATTTTAATTTCCTGAACTGTTTAAACTTTGAGATTAAAAACTT
Organism: Polyodon spathula; assembly: GCF_017654505.1. Lineage (NCBI taxonomy): Eukaryota > Metazoa > Chordata > Actinopteri > Acipenseriformes > Polyodontidae > Polyodon > Polyodon spathula. The sequence goes on along the minus strand of NC_054550.1, from coordinate 4,213,105 downwards.
TAACATGTGCTTACCCTCATAAAAGTTTCTTACAGTAAGAGCATAGCAAAGTTCAATAAAGCACAGCGAGAGCATGGTAAAGCATTGTAAAGTATAGTGACGAATGGTAAAGCATATTAAAAAAACATGGCAAACCATGGTAACCTATGGGAAATACACAGTATAACCATGGTAAAAGCATGGTAGAATTACAGAAATACCATGCAAAAATACTTTTAATTGTAGGCACTGCAAAACTTTTGGACATAGCTGTATGTCTATATTTTAAGTCCACCAGTAGTAAGTCCTATCTTAAACTCGTTGAAGTGATACAGGGAAATGTTTCTTAGCTGTGTCTGTTTCTTAATCCTGTTTCTTGGTCTTTGTTTTTCCTCCCTCCCCCAACTCGTCGACTCCAGGCAAGGAGATAACAGCGGAGAGCTTTATGGAAAAACTGGATAATGGAGCTCTGCTGTGTCAGCTGGCAGAGACCCTGCAGGAGAAATTCAAAGAGCTGCCGAACTCTGCCAAGGTACAGGTGCAACAGACAGAAGCGCTATTATCTGCGTACTCAGGATCGCTTTCGGATTTAGAAGCAAATAACTCAAAGGCAGCTCTGACAAGAGCAGAGCTAGCACAGGCGTTATACCAAGACAGGCTGTAAAACAAAACAAAACAAGAAAAGAAAAGAGTTCCTCAGCTCTGAGAGGGAGGAACGGTGTGATCTGGGTTCGAGGCTTCCTATTTCTGTATGGTTTTAGAGTTTGTTCGGAGGAAGCTGTGGGCAAAACTTTCTTTTCAAGCACTCAGAATGTGTGGGTATTCACTGTCTTATAGAAGAACTGCGCTAATGAGTGTCCATGCCAAGCTTTCCGATTGGACGATCTGTTCCCTAGATATAAAAAACAATGTCAAGCACTTCCTGTCTTTCCTTGACATGAGGGATATATTCATGCCAATGCAAATTAAAAATAGGAGAGAAATGTCATTCTGCAATTAGGGAACATTACTTTCTAGAGGCAGTTAAAATGTGAGTTGGCATGTATTCAGGTGTTAATAATAATAATAATAATAATAATAATAATAATAATAATAATAATAATAATAATAATAATAATAATAAATAATAATATGAATTCCAGTGTGGGTATTCTTGGACACAAGCGATTAGAGGAATTTGGAAGATGAAGGCTGTAATTTCAAGTCAAGCTGGGAACGGGACCAGCTGAGCTGATCTGGGAAGAAATGGACAGGACAGGACAGGACCACAAATATCCTCTAATATCACACACCATCCAGGGAACACAGGGAACGGCACACATGCTTTATGAAGTGCAGAATGCTTCTGTCTACGGGAAGCACACTGAGAGTGTCATCAGTTTAAGAGAAGTAGAGTAAAAACAGATTCCTTTTGAATTAGGGAGATGAAAAGCATAGAGTATATTAGTGTTTTATAGTGAAAAATAAATAAGAATTACAGGAGAGAATTTCTAGTCTTGTTTTGAGTAAACTTGCCTTTACTGAGAAAGCAGTGCACAGTTTTGAGTGGAATTATCTCCCCTGGAGTATGTTAACATTGCAGTCTGCAGGTATGCAGTGTTTAAAAGTTCAATAAGAAAAAAACCTGGCAGATCAAATTTCTGATTTTCATTCAGCTAAACTCAAATCATAATCATACAGTTTTTGTGCATGTGTTTGTTAGAGCCTGTTGTGTTGTTTACATGTTTTTCCTTTACTGTTTTCCATATCTATTTACATACAGTCTATACTTAGCTACGAAACTGGTCTTTAAGCTATTATCAAATCCATCATTCTCTGTCATACAGCATGAGTGCAAACACACTAGATCTCCAGAAATGATAGCCAAATTGTATTCTATTTACCTTTCACATACATGCGGAGCAGCAAGTTCAAATAGTCATACGCCACCTTTAAAACACAAAGAGAAAACTGTAGGGTTGCAATGAATTGTGATACTGTCAATAGCAATGTGCAAACTTGCAGTGCCTTACACTGCAAATAGAATGACTACTGCACATTGTAAACAGTAGTGCTTGAATTATGCTGACCGGCTTATATGGGGATCTGAAAATCATACAAAGTACCGGCATCTCTGACTGCTGATCTGAGCCAGACTGTCATTTTCCATGCTTGATGGATAAGGGCTGCTCCAGTCTGTTTAACTCGGAGAACGCAAGATTAGCGGAATGCTTGAGTTCTTGCCGGTTCTGGAGCGAGCTGTGTTCTGTTGCGTCTGTGCGAATCCCTTCTCTCGAGTTACAGTGATTGCGAGGCTGATTGAGCTGACTTTTTTCATAGGCCTGAGGTCTCTCACAATGGTGTGCTTTTCATTCACCCGACAGTCCATGTTGCTTCCTGCTGTCGGCAGCCCCTGCAGCCCCTCTGTTTCTCGTCTCATCTATTAACACCTGGTTGAAATCTTTGGCCAGCCCTTCACATTAGGACCACAGTGCCCTGCAAGGTCAAATGGACTCTGATGCCCTATAAACAGTGATTCACACAGCTTTACGGATGTCATTTTTGAAGCTGTGGGTTCATAGGTCAGCATATTCTGGTAGCTGATGTTAGTGTGTTGTTATAGGGATCTCATTATAAAGCCGATAATCGAGTTGAAAGGTTACAGGTAATAAAACGCAAACTTAAACAACCCCGCTGTACTTCAAGGACATCAATTAAATACATTATGTATTTGTTTCTTGTTTTGTAAGATTAACGACAATTTTAAATGATTAAGCTTTCACCTCCCCCCTCCAATTTCTGGGTAGTTTTAATTTCCTGTGTAGTATGCTGCTAAACTCTTTTTTTCTTATTTAGTCTTTTTATGTGTACCGGTTTAAAGTATGTATTAATCCTGCATTGGAAGCATTTTAAATAAGTATTGTAGGAAATTGTCATGATTATATATATATATAATTGCAAAGTCAAACCTTGGACACAAGTAACTACATTAAGTTGCTTTAACCAACTAAATCATATGCTTGTGATTATGACACAGAAACACTCTTTGCTAGCAGAACAGGCTGTGATATACGGCAGTACTTTCCGGGAAAAGGTGAAACCTTGAGTTTTGCAAAACAAACAAAACAAAACACAGAATGAGCATCATAGGGTTCTGTAAATGGAAGCAGGTTGTGTTGTTTACCAAGGCTGGCATAGCAAATAAAGCACAACAAGAATGTCAAGTATGCATTTAGTAGACACTTTCCAGCACAGCCACAGCAAAGATAAATGACGCCCCTAGCAACTGTTCTTTGGAAGTTCCCTGTTTATTTATATTTTATTATTTATTAATTATTGCAATTGCTTAATGGGATTAGATTTCAGGTCACATGTCCAAAATAATGCTTGTGTGTGAAGCTTCTTGTTTAAAGATTAAGGGCAAGAGGGGATAGAAGCTGTTCTGCACCTAGTCACAAAGTTTAACCAAAGAAATTGCTTTGGCAGATCACTAAAGCAAAGCACCACCAGATCGGTCTGAATCTTCCCACGGCACATAACAGACGAGACACTGCTATAGGCAGCCTCTTAATGATTGAAAATAATGAATTGTGCAAATGTACAACACAGCTTGCTCTGGCTCGCCCGTCCTCCTAGGACTAGGTGACCACACAACATGACTCTACGTTGATGGGGTTGACTTAAACAATACATTGTAAAAACATCAGCAGGGAAAAACAACAACAACAACAAAAAAAAACCCCAGTGATTTTGAATTATTAGAAAAAAAGCCAACCAACAAATACAATACTGTACTGAAACTTAAATTAAAGCACAGAAAAGTTTGTTCATAACTAAAAATGTAAAATAAAATATAGTTTTTATTGTTATATTCATCATCTCGCTGGCAATCTAGGATCTCAAAGCTTGCAGGCTTTACAGTAAAGAGATTTGGATTGTCTTTTTCTCTAACAAAAGGGAAGAAAAGGAATCTCAACATGAGGCTGCATTTCTCCAGCATGACATCACTTTACCTTTCCCTTTCTCAGACTCTCACATCCTGTACTAAACCACATTCATGCACATAAAATGAGCAGGAAGACAGGCAGGAGGGAGAGTCGCTCGCTGGTCATTCGATACCGTTGGCTCCAGTCATGATTGTTTAAAGAAACCGTGGATACACTAGCCAGAGTTAACAATGGTCATTCTTTCCATGTGGAAAGTTAATTATACTGAGGTCTTCCTTACTGGCTTCAAAATTTATACGAAAAAGGAGCTGTGAGCAAAGTAACATAGTCACTAAGATATGAAGTCTGTCTGAGACGAAACAGATGGATTGAAATGCATGGGGGAGAGGGGCTCACTGGGAAATTGCTCTTTGCCCAAATCATAATTTACCTCATGGAATTTAAAGGGGTTATGCCATCTGTATATTCCGAATTTCACAGCTGTATCCTATTTAATGTGTTGTTTTGCTTATCATCGTAATATTCATACTTAATTTACAGTTAAAAAGGAATTTCCAGAAGTTTCTTAGAAATCTGTTGCTCGTCAAAACGAGGCCTGATGTTTTCGACATAGCGGCTTCAGTTTTCAACACCGTCTCACGGGACATCCAATCAGCAGACAGAAATCTGTCCTTAGACCTTCAATTTGCATTTGTTTACAAAACATGTGTGATGCAATGTTGCAGAAACTTTCTCAGACCCAGCATGTTTTTTTTTTTTTTAATTATTATTTAAACTTACCGCAACATTAATAAACATATTTGAAGCCTAGCAACTTGTTTTGAGGCAAAATACAGATTTTTTTGGGGACCAATATAGCTTACAGCTGCGCAAAAATGTTTATTACTGTTCTTACTTTGTTCACTTGGTTTACTAACGAAAGCCCTTTTTTTTAAATATGGGGATTGTTTCTGGAAAAAAATAGGAGGGGGAAAGGAATTACATCTGCACACCCCCTAGTAGTCATTTCCAGCAGTGGCTGGAATAGTTAGTATACCAGGTGATAATAATCCAAGCATTTGATTATTATTATTATTATTATTATTATTATTATTATTATTATTATTATTATTATTATTATTATTTCTTTCTTAGCAGGCAATATGAAGCATCATATTATAAGATATAATAGAATGGCGGCGATGTTAGCTCCGGGGAACAACCAAAGTGCGGTCTCCCTAGCGCCTCAGCATGGCCACCGTTAAACACTGCTTCTGCTCCTCGTGTATTGCCACATTAAGGGCTGTCTGTCAGAGATCCAGCACTACCTTGAATCCCCTTGTGTGTTGGGATCCGACAGCATCTTGTAACTTTTCTAGTGTCTGTGTGAGCAGCAGCAGCAGCTACAGGTTCTCAGCTGACTCTCTGCCCTCTCACCCCACAGAACCAGCCCTTCCGGAGGATCCCTTGCAAAGCCAGCGCCCCCTCCGGGTCATTCTTCGCCCGTGACAACACTGCCAACTTCTTGAGCTGGTGTCGAGAGGTGGGGGTGGGAGACACCTGCCTGTTTGAGTCTGAAGGGCTGGGTAAGCGTCCAGCAGTCTGTCACGGGCGGTCTGTCTGCTGTCTGTGTGTTGCGTGTGTTACCTATCTAACACAAGAGATGACATACAATCCAGAGCTTGTGATTATAATAATGGAGTTTAGCTTTTATGTGATGGTTTTGCTGTCTTTATCAAACCAGATCTATCTATCTATCTATCTATCTATCTATCTATCTATCTATCTATCTATCTATCTATCTATCTATCTATCTATCTATCTGCCTGTCCGCCCTTCCGTCCATCTGTCCGTAAATAAGGAGTAAAATAACTTGGAAGGAAAGTTGCTTTTGCACTTTTGAAGTTTATCCGGAAAGCTGCTTGGTAGACAGAATGGCACAAGCAGAAGACAGGTTTTGATTTCTGTGTTCAGTATAAAGCTGTCCTTTTCTTTCCGCGAGCGCCAGATCTTTGTGAAAAGCAGCGATTGTTGACTTGCGAGGGGACGTCTCAGATGGAGATGAAAGCCTCCTTTTTATTCCTCTGAATGGCTTATTTGTTTCTCGTCAGGAATAAGCAGTCAAGAGACCTGCCCCTCCTCTTTGTAAAGCACTCCAAACGCCCCTTTGACAATGCAAGACGCATCCTTATCTCTCCTGAAAGGGATATGCGCTCCTTGTGCCGGGGTCTTTACACATTTTGTTGTGATCTCTCCCATTTCAATCTGGCCTGTCCTACTTGCCTTACTGAGAGATTGAAAAACTGATAGAGAGAAAGGGTGAGAAAGAGAGAGAGAGGTGCATAGCAGTGACTGACAGCTTAAACCATCTTCCATCAGACATTATCTTAATTTTATTTCCATAGAATTTTATAAGAGTGTCCAAAAAAAACTATAATACTCTAAGTGGAGTTCTACATTCTACTGTACTAAACTATACTGTTTTGCCCATGACTAGATGTTTTTTGAAATGTGTGTCTCATAATTTGCTTGTATACGGCAACACATTCTTGCTGTGGCACAACAGAGGAGCTACAATGCAATCCAATAGCTCTCTATTTGAACTCACAAAGAAGAATGCTGCCTCTGTGTGTAAAAATGTTATACGAATGTTAATAGAAAAAACAAAGCACCAAGCAAGATGTCTTTGGGACTCTGCTTTTCCACGTCTAATGCAATGCAGTGGTTTGAGAGCTTCCTGGGAAGCAAGGGGAAGTGCAGCAGCAGTATCTGCTGCTATGCTGGGGGTCAGACGGTCACAAAGATGCTGAAAGGTGGAACTGCTGCTGTGTGTGTGTGCTGTTCTGTTCTCTACACTCGCTGCTATGCGTGCAGTTTCATCTCCAGTGGATTGCAGTGGGTTGTATTTTGTCTAGTGTTTATGTGGTTTACCTCCTTGTGAGTATCTGGGGAATAGTGCCTTAATAAATAGTATGTTATAATCCTACTCCATGCTCTTTCAAATATTCTGATCTTTAGTTTTGGGTGTTTGTCATTTGACAGTTCTTCATAAACAACCCAGAGAAGTATGTCTGTGCTTACTGGAGCTGGGAAGAATGGCATCCAGGTAAAGTTTTACTGTTAATCTAATGGAGCTGGCTCAATTCAGATATCCTTTTTTAGTTCAGGTTCACAAAACATGTGCTTTGTAATTATACCCTCCTGTGCTTCAGCCAAAAGCACCCGCAAAACCAGGCTCATCCAGACCCAGAATAAACACTGTGCTGTGTAAATAATTAACAGCATAGTGGAAAAGGTGAAAATGTGAACCAACAGCTGGTTCCTTAACCTTTAACCTCACATCTCTGCAATATTCCCTTCATTTCCCCTCTTGGCTAAGACAAAAGCATTCAGGTGGAAAATAAAAAAGAGCGATCGACATTTTTGGGAATAAATATTGATATTTTCCAGCCCATTTAGCTGTGAAATCATTCAGCTGGCATCCTGGCCCATCACTAACCTTCCCAAACTAACAGATCAGGTGTGACAGAGAGAGATGGCTTGTAGTCGCGGGGCCTCGGAACATCTGGAGGACAGCTGTTCAAATAGCCGTCCTCTGTCAGTGTTCCCTGACGCATTTACGTAGGTGGGTTACTGGGGCCAGATCAGCACAGTGCAGCAGAGTACAACCAGCCTCGGACTCTTTTTAAAACCTACCAAGAATAATGTTCTCTTTCAAGGCAAATCCAAGTGTGATGAGAATACTCAAAGCTCCTTACTGAGCGCATCAGAATCTGGGGTTATCAGGAGGGGCCTGCCCTTCTGTCCATCTGTCTGTCCACCTATCCGTATAAATCTCCCATACGGTTGTTTAGTTTTTAATGAGAGCGACTGATCAGATTTTGAATTTACAGGAATGTGTCACACCTGTTATGAGTATCTGCCCATCCACAGAGACCAGATTTTAACAATGGTCGAAACTGTAGGCACTTTATTCAAAGAACTGTAATCCCGATTTACACTGTACAGCATTTAGTGTAGTGCTGCATACGGCATGCGTTACTGAGCTAACTGCATGGACTGCCAGGTAGCTTTGAGCCTGTCTCTGTTGTTTGCCTCCCCTGTGCAGGTACGGAGTGGAGCCCCCCGGGCTCATCAAACTGGAGAAAGAGATCGAGCAGGAGGAGAAGATTTCCATCCCATCCCCCTGCCCCGTCTCCCCCGTCTCCCCCTCACCCAACAAGTCACCCAGCAGGAAAAGCACAGGGAAGCTTCTAGACGACGCTGTGAGTAAAGCCAGAGAGAGATGCTACTGCAGATAATATCTCCTTTTTCGCAAATCCCTCTTATAAAAGTTTTCTGTAGCAAAAGCATTGCAATGTGCAAAAATGCTTTGTTTTTACGTATTACTTTTCGTAACAGCCCAGGAAGATATATAGCATCCTCCATATATATATATATATATATATATATATATATATATATATATATATATATATATATATATATATATATAGGGTATTAAATACCAATTACCAATGTAAACTACAGTAAATGCATAGTATAACTATTGGAAAAATCATAGGGAAACTATAAAATTACTTGCAAATTTACTGCAGTTAACTTTTTATAAGGGATAATCTTTTTCTTTCTTTGGAAGTAAAGGTGTGTAATGTAATTGTACAGAATACTCATCCATTCTAATAGACAGTTTCTCTCCCATTGCAGGTAAAACACATTTCCGAGGACCCTCCTTGTAAGTGCCCTAACAGGTTTTGTGTGGAGATGCAATCCCAAGGAAGATATCGGGTGGGAGAAAAGATTCTCTTCATCAGGGTACAGCAATATACTTTCGATTAGATCACAATCTGTAGTACCACTAATCCCCACCAGAGCCCCCCCCCCTCCGTGCTTACAGTGACCCCTGTTGGTAAGGGGGTCAAACAGCACCCAGGAAGCTGGTGGCCGCTGCTGTTGATTTTTAATGGAAATGTAAGAGCCATGCCATTTCATTTTGAGTTGTGCATAGCAGATGCTTTTCGTGTATGTAGAGGGAGCAGTAGTGGGATTTGTTGGCGTGCAGATCCTGGATTGTGGTGCTGCGAGGGTTAAGGTGGAAGGGGTTTCCTGTCAGATCCGATGCTCTCCTGGGACATCCCGTCTGTCAGGTAAACTTTTTGACGGCCTGTGCTTGGTCTTCATTGCTCCTGGCAGTAACTCGATCACTGCAATTCAGCAATTACTGCCTAATGGAGCACCGGCACAGAGCTGGCATTGTCACCACAGAGCTACTGTCCTGATCAGCAGGCACATTACTGTAGGCTGGCACAGATTCATTCACAGGGTGGAGTGTTTTGCTTCTCTCTTGCTTGGTTCTTGGCCAGTTTAGGGAATTGATAAGGCTGTTTTTTTTGCCTCAGAAATAGAACCCTTTCTTTGTTGCACTGCAGTAAAAGCTACTTTTCTTTGCGGTCACCAGAATGAAGCTGTCATCAGCTGTTAGGAGCCAGTGAGGCTTTTTATTGATCTGTTTTTTCAGTCCAAATATCATTCAGGACACAATGAAAATAATGATATTAAAAAAATTGCCCGTATCAGACTACCTGTACATGAGATTTAATTTTCAGTCATAACAAGACTGCCTTTATTTTAAAAAAAGGTTCATGCATGCTCAAGCCTTACTAAATAAAATAATTGGATGGGTTTTCTTTTCTGTATGTCATGAAAGACACTAAAATTGGCAGCAGTTTACAGTACAATGAGCTGCATTTACAAAGAAATTAAAATGAAATCCATCAGGTTTGCAGCAGTATGGTGTGCTGGAATCAGCCAAGCTCCTTCAGTCTTGACGTCTCTTTAATAAAAAAAAAAAAAAAAAAAAAAAAAAAAAAAAAAAAACAGCCCGGTTGCCAGGGTAGAGGCTACAGAGCTGTCGTCATGACCACGCAGGAAGAAAGAATTCTTCTGGGATGTATTCGGCCTGTGCCAACAGGTAAAGCCTGTGTAACTTAAGGGCTTAAGTGATGTGCTCGATCCTGGCTAAACTGTGCCGAAAAAGCACGGAACTCAAGCCAAATGTTGCATGGGCAAGGCAATCGAGTTACTTTTCAGAGGATAGTTTAAATACTGTTAAAACTGTTTTTCCTCTGAAATTCTGGCTTCAAAAACTGTTGCTCAGCATTGAAGTCGCCAAACTGAATGCAGCGAGGTGAACAGGAGTTAACACTGAACTAAAATTGGGGTACAAGGGAGACAGACTTGTTATTCGCAGGAAGAGGATTCTGCTTTGTCTTGGCTGGTAGTTTGCCAGTTTTGGGAATTAGGAAAATCTGTTTTCAGTGTTGACACTCAGCTCCCTTCCGCTAACTCAGATGTTGGGCTCTAATGAATTGATCTGCCGCCACTTTTTACATTATAAAGAAAGAAGTCTGCTTTTTTATAACTTACTTTTAAAGAAAACAAAAATACAGTAAAGTGAACCACTCACAGTGTTAAAGATGTTGCTTTTCACAGTCTTTTAACAATTCAAGCAGAAGCGATTTAGATTTGTCAATTCAATTTAAAACGATGGATAAGAAGTTATTGGAAGAAGTGACCCCGCCCCATCAGAAGCCCCTTGCAGAAGCCACACCCCCTGGCTGTTCTTCACTCAGAAGCCACACCCTTTGGCTCTTGACATCAATCAGGTTGACACAGGGAATTCATTATAGGTGTGAAGCAGGCAGGCAGTATGGCGACCTGCTGCAATTAAATATATTGAACACCATGGCCTTCCCTGTAATTCAGAGCACCAGGTTGCAGCTGAAACACATTGGAAATCAATGCCAACTTAATGAGCAGTGCCTCCTGATTAAAATCTTAACAGGGGGACACTAATTGCGGACTGGCGTTTACTGCGACTGATGAAACCCTGTTTGTCTGAAGGATTAGCTTCCATAACTAAATGGATCGTGCTGGCAGGAAATCTAAGAGTTTCTCCCATTTGCTGACTGTATTAGTACCATCCAAAGCGTGCTTCAGTCTAACCCCCAGCTGTGCAGACCTGTGAACGACTCTCGATACAAGCTCCCTTCGTCATTATTGTGTCACCAGCAACCTCTAGTGGTCACAAGCTGATATTGCAACCTTTTTACTAGAAACCACTGCAAAAAGCCATTCAAACACTAAAACTACATTTACCTAACATAAATAAGTATATCCTATGATAAACAGTTGTTGTATCTAAAAAATACTGCCTTCAATATATCACATAGAGCGGCGGCATGTCTAAGCTAAAGAGGGGAGGAGACATTTCTCTATACAGGGATGGTATAAGACTCCTGTTGCATAGCAGTTCCACCCATTCCAGGTTTTAATACAAGCTTGATTAGCCACAGTGTATAGGTAACAAGAGCAGGTGTGTCTGATTACATTTATAGTGAAACCAGGAATGAATCGAACTGCTATGCAACGGGAGTTTTATTTCCATCCCTGAGGTAGCGGCGAGGGTATGAACAGATTGCATGCACATGCTGATGATGCTGAAACGCTGAGGCGCTTTAAGAGCCGGATCGAAATTGAATAGATCAACCAGCTACCAGGAACGAGCTACCAGAAGCATAGATGGGTCCAGTGACTTTCTCTCGTTTGTAAATCTTCGCCTGCCTGTAATGCATGTAACTTAATGAGTGACTCTCAAACATCACACATACGGAACTTGTACTGTACCTGGTCACAGTCAATATTACAATCATATTTTTGGAAGCAGCACGTTATGTCAAATAGAACCAATTATCGTAACATCGGGTTTGACCCGACTGCGCGGCAGGCACGTCACGGTCCCCACAGAGAATTGAAGAGCGCTGACCTACCCAGGAGCGCTATTGAGATTTCAAATAAAAAAGTGTGTTTATTTGAGTCCTGTTTGCAGGTCTTTGTGTACTCGGAGGCTACACTCTTCACATGTCAATGTCACTTAGCAACCAAGGACAGGGTCTCTTTGAACTGGGTCCTGCGCGACTCGCTCCTTGAAGGCACGGCAAGTTCTCATTGTGCGCATCGTGAGTGCACCGCATTGAGTCTAACGATGCCTCCAATCCTCTCGGTTTCTTATTTGTTTTGCTGTTTGTGTGCCGCGGAAGCGCTGGGTAATTTCGCGGGGTCAGTGCGACTTTGCAGCTATTTCTCTGCTCTTTCATCTCGTGTTTTTTTTAAATAAAAAATTCCAGACGGTGCCGTCAGCCATTCATTTCAGCCCTTTTGATTCATTTCATGTTTTTTTTTTTTTTAAATTAATTTATTTATTTATTTTTGGAACTCAACAGGCTCAGGAGTCTGATTTGCACTTCTGTTAGCAAGCTGGGAAATATTAATAACAACACAGAAAGAAAGAAAAAAATCTTCTTGCTATTGGGAGTACGAAGAATAAGCTACAACGTTTAAGACTGTGCATAGTTCAAATCAGGAAATATTCGATAGATAATAGCGTATTATGTACAACTGTGCCTTACCTACTACTAGAAAAAGACATTGTTTTTAAATGAATGAACTATATATTTATACTAAGCCATCCACATATATACTTGGTTTAATTGTGATTTATACCCTCAATACCAAGTGAACTGGTTCAACATGAATGGATAACTTGGTTAAAGCAAGCCTTGTACCTCAAGCCGTCCTCTGGGCTTTAGACTGGAGCATTAACTTGGTGACAGCAGTATAACTAAATTATGCTTTAGTTGTGTTCATCTTAATCATGAACATGGTTTTATTTGACTCGTTTGTTCCAGCCGTGTTGGGCTGAGGGCTGTCAGAGAGTAAGAATGGTTAGAATTCAGGTTCAGTCCCAGACCTGAGCCTGGGTTAGCACAGTGCATTGGGCAAGACTTTGTTAACCCTGTCTAACTGGAGACACAACAATCTGGAGTGAGATTGCAGCAGGGCAGTGCCAGTGGATTGGAGAGTCATCTTATCAACCAACCTCCCCCATTTTTGAAGTGTGTTTCTTTACATTTAGAGATCAAAAGGCTCTCTGTATGCCCCATATCATGTCAGATGCTATTGATGTACCCTTAGCAGGATAGGGTATATTGTGGCTTATTCCTCCATGAAAATAATGACCAACACTCAAGGTGCTACAGCCACAAAAAAAAAAAAAAATGGTGCAATGGTGCTGTTTTATTATGATAGATCGTAAGAGATCATTATGATGCACACTGGCATTCAAAAACACATTACCGGGGTGACATGTATTAACACAAGCATATGGGAGAGTAGGTGTTCAGCAACAGTGTGATGTCTGCATTAGCAGGGAGGGATTTCCTTAGAAACAATTACTTCCTTGAACAATCCCCAGAGTGCTAGGATACCATCTCACTATAATGCGTCTGCCATTGATTCGAATCATAAAGGTACCATCATCGCATTGATGAACTGGGTTTGCTCATTAAAAAACCCATTATAACTCCAGCCTCTTATAACCTAGCTCTCGAGTCGAGAGCCCTGCGTTCCAAACAATACACGGACGTGTGCTGGAAAACGGAGCCCCGCTGCGCAGTCCAATTAAAAACTGGACTCCAAAGACCTGAGTATCTGAGGCATGTGGGTTGTGATGTTTTAATGCTGTGCTCGTCCTGTTTGGTATATGCAGGACGTCGAGGGATGACTTTTATTAATAATGACAAGCGATGAGGACTGAGCTTGAAATAAACAGACAGGGAGACATTTCAAATAGCGATAAAGCAACTTGATCTTATCTTAAAGCTTCTTGGTTTATTAATTGTTTCTAAAGCAACATATGATCTTTCTAGATGGCACCTGATAGAAAAGCATTTGTGACTCTTTGTTCTGTCTGCCAGTAACATGAGGGCTTACTGCCTGCCCGCCTGTTTTGGGGTGAGCATTCAACTCTGCTCTTTGTGAATACTTTGCCTTGCTTGCCTGTGCTTTCCCATGCTTTCACTGTGCTGTGCTGCCCAATCACTTCCTTGTCAGTCTGTAGTTTGGTGTTGTCGATGTGATGCAGTGTCTGACTGAAGCCCATGCTCTTCCTCCAGCAGGCTATCAAAGTTTCACCCCTTTACCAGTAACACTTACAGTGGTGGACACCCCACTCCCTTCGTTTTGTGCTCAGCCGTCTGTAAATCATTCAAATAATCAGAGTGCTGTTAAGTAATTAGATTTCTTTCAGGCGTTTTATGAAACATAAAGTTGGCTCGTCTAATTCTTGCAAAAACACAAGATCGGGCAAATGAAATGTGTAGTTAGTGTAGCAAGTCACGGAAGAAGAGTCATTATGTTGTCCTCAGGGCAGTGTAGACTTTTGAACCCCTGCTAACTCACCCGAAAATGCAACATCTTATTAGTCTTTCTCTATAATGCAAGCTGATTACCTTTTTTCTGAACTGCTGAACTGTGAACTGAAGCATTGGCATGTGATTAGTGACAGCTGAAGAGCTTGCTATCGATATGCAACAGTGCTGACCAGACCGAGGCTGGCTATACTTCATGTACATTTTCAATTATTAAATGGCATCTTTTATGAAGCCCTGATACATTCCTAAAGGCTCAGCATTGTTGTCCTTCAGCAATGCACAGTAGTATCTGAGTGTTGAAAACAAACATCGTTAAAGCTAGTCAATGTCTGTAGGCCACCCGCGTTGGTCTTGGTTGCCGAGCAGCCGCACAGTAGGTAGCCCATATGATTTCATCAAAAACAAGACTTACTTTGAATGCTTAACCTGTGGTCAGTGCACATCATCAGGCACTGCACAAGCCTAATACTTGAAGTTGTTTTTAAGTTATTGGGTATTAGTTAAGGCATGATACTCACTGGTTCAGTGGGAATGAGTGAGGAAACTTAAACGCATGGAATTACCTCTTTACAGCACATATGTTTGAATTTGTTTTACTGATTAAACATTGCCGTTGCTCTGGCTTTAGCTTGGCTAATCCAATATTGTGATGACAATACTGCTGCATGCTGGTCATTGGTCATTATTTACTTCAGCAAATACACTTTATCTATGCACTTATTTAAGTAAACAGGAGATACGTCGGTCTGATTTCCATTTACCTGCAGTTCAATGCATTACACTGGGTCTTTCTTTCACTGTGCTGTACTTCTCTTTGTTATGCTGTAATCATGTTATACTGCAGTAGCCCTATAAAAGGATAGTTCTGCTGGTATAAAACCCTTTTATTTTTTTAAAAGGCAGGCATATGGTAGTAAAATAAAACAACAACCACACACATCAGTATGTTTCTCAAAACGCTCTACAGGGAGTGCTCTGTGGAGAAATATTGGTAACTGCTATTGCCTGGGAAACAGGTTTTTGAATATTATTGTGTATGAGTGAAAAATTGCATTTTGCATGCATCAAGTATGCACGATCAATAAGGTAAGTGCCTTTGTGAATTGTAACCGAGGCGCAGGGAATGTGCAAGCCAAGGCAGTGGCAAGGACAATCTGGCAGAAGTAATGATGGGGCTGTCAAATGCAAGCAGGATTCTCACAATGTAACCTCCATCACCCAGCAGAGAGAAGACAGCACTGCATTAAAGCCTTATTAAATAATACTAATAGCCCGCCCGGGGCAGAGTACAACAAGGTAATATCTCCACCTGTAATAAGGGACAGTTATCCTTTAAATCTAGCCCCAGTCTTATTGGAAAGCGTGCCACTTTGCACTGCGTCTGTCAGCATGATTGAAAACCGTTCCCCCACCGAAACTCAATTATGTCATCACTCAGGAGCTGTGGGGACTGGCGTTTCTGCTGGAACAGCGACCTGATAATGTTCTCGTTGATTAATCTTTCGAAGCGCTTTATAAATATTTAATTATATTATACAGCAGTGGGGGGAGGAACTCAATCTGGATCTTTCCTTTGAAGGGAAAAAGGACACGACTTATTTTCTTCTAGTAGCGGGACTTTAACCAGTATAGTTTAACCTACCAGTACTCTAGTACATAACATGCAACTCATTATTCCAGAGCTGCTTGCACTATATCCAGGACTGAGCCGTGTTCTTTAAGGTTTCTGTTAGATAACTAAAAGAGTTCTCCCTGTTCTCATTTCATGTTCCATTTTAGCACGTGTTAACACCACCCAGATCTAGACATTCCTAATGAGCTAGAATCCTAAATAACAGTATCTGTCTTCTGTCCTGTTTGTGTAGCTGCACTCGACTGATCTACAAGGACTCTCGGATACATCACGGTTCTGTTATCATGCCCATTATAATCTCACAGGATCACGTTAATGCAGCTGTAGACTTCATCCCTAATACCATTGCGCTCCCTGTTCTTGTCACATGGCTCTTGCAGAAATCTTCAGGGATAAAATGCTGTCATGGCCTGTCCCGCACGATCCATTCACAGCCCTAGATTCTCTGTTTCCATGCCTTTAGTTGTTTCACCTCTAGAGTAGAATTGCCCCCACCCATTTCAATGCTTTCTTTTAGCAGACCAGCTGCTATCTTTTCATAAGGATTGCTGTCCTTTTACAAAGCAGACCGCATCTGGTGCCTGCTTGAATAATGTATTGTCTTTAATATCTCCATTATACCAATGCTGCCTGCAAACTCAGTTTTAGACCTATTAAATCCTTAGCCAGCCCTGACATTGAAATCCAGCGATTAAGAGCTGTAGAAGATGGGGAATAAAAAGTCTTTAATGCTGCCTAATTGGAAGTAGTAATTGGCTGCCTTTTGTGTGAGATATTTACATACAGCACTGCAGGCTCTGTGTCACGTTAGGCGAGTTATTATCATGGAGAGGACTGGATATCTGGCTTGTCTTACCAGAGACTTAGTAGTGATTTAATAAATGAGTTAAGAAAAAAACTAATGGTAAAAAATTAACAGTGTTGCTGGGCTGACAGAAAACGGATGGTTTTGCAAAGCCTCATGGGAACATCGCGGCCTCTTTGCCAGCTTCTGAAATGAAATGTCCTTCTCTGAAGCTGTTGTCATGGAAACAGGGCCTAGGCTTGAACTATCTTATGCTGCAGCAAGGGGGGGGTACAGCTTTTTAAATTGCATTTTTATATGAATAGTATTTGCAGCCCTTTGTAAAATATAAACAGTCAGGTTTTATTGTGATAGTCTGCTGGGCATGTTTAATAGTGACTTTATTACACAGTGCCTTTAGTTATAGTCAAAAAAGATAGAGGGATTTGGTTACTTTCTGTAAAGGAACTGGACTTTGGAGATGAACCATATTGTGTTAAACATTGCAAAGCAGCATCACCCTCATAAAGACGACACAATTCATTTACGGCTCTAAACATTAGTGATCCATCACTGGTTTGACAAATAGACATCTAATAAATGACTCTCATTCAGCAGTAGAAGAATACAGCTAAATATTCAAGAGGAATTGTGTCCCCTTCTGTATTAATACCCAGATAGCCTGGACTGCATCCAGTTGGTGTTTAATTAGTGAAGTGGCAAGCCTTACTTAAAAGGAGATTATTTCATCAGCCTGTTCTGTTTGAAGTTTCCTCTCAACATCCAGCTGTGTGGCTCAGGCTGGTTTTTGAAGCAGGAATTCATTTTGCATCATGAGATTTCAAACATGCACACGCTTCCTGAGAAGTCACTACTCAAAGTTGGGGAACACGAGCACACAAAAGAAAGTGAAAGAGGATTATATTGAATTAGCCCCAGAAAATCACAGCTGTTTTTCTAACTATTTATTCCCTCTCTCAGTCTGAATTTTAGTGTCTGTAGAAAGCGAAGTGGGTGTGGTGGTTCTCTGCAGTCATGTTGTAGTGTGCCATGCTTATCATGTGATTAAACTACTGCATGTATTTACCCTGCTTTGCCATGGTTACACCAGACCTGTGTGGGATGCACTGTGCTTGCTGTTGCTTTTCAATGGTTTTAGTATACCTTCGCTTTGGCTATGCTGTGATTTCGCATTGCTTTACTGCACTGCAGTATAGTTTTCTTAAGGCAGTGAAATAACTGGAGGTTTTGAAAGCTTTGGAGCAGGGATCAGTCCCTGCCAGTGGTATGTTTGTTCTGTGGTACATATATTTCTTACAAATAATATTTAAGTGTATGGTATCTTACACCTGATTTGAATTGCTTTGTATGTAGGGGTGACTAAGCACAGTTACTGCGCAATTCAGTAGTGATTTAGCCATGCTGACAATACATTAAATATAGTTATTAATTGCTGCACAGTATTAAAAATAAAATAGAACACTAGGTGGGAAGATTTCAATATTCCGTTAAGGACAATCATACGGAAGACTAATAAATTAATACTGCTATTTTAATAATAAAGAATTTCTGATTTGATTTAGGAATTTGTCACATTGTTGTTTTTTAAAACTAGACTCCCAAATATAGTAATTTAATACTATTGTATTCTTATTCTTTTATAAAATTTGACATTTATTTCATTTTTTCTCCCTTTAACAAACATAGTGCTTGTGCCGAAAAGCAGATTTACTGAGCAGAAGCTTCAAAGTGAAAATCAATGGCTGGATCAGCCTTTAGATATATTACCCTAACACATCAAACACATGGTGAATAAAAAAATGGGGGTGAATGATTCCTGACTAGAGTAATGAACAGTGCCCTGGTCTGTGTGTCTGGAGACAGCCCCGGCATGTGGGTTAGGCTATTCCATGCATGCTGTGTAAACAAAATGTGCTTCTTACCTTCTGTTCTAAACATTACTCAGCTTCCATTTGTTCTTCTTTCTGAATCTGAAGCAGTGTCTTCTCCCTTCCCTTTCAGATGCTGAATAACAAGCATGTGATGGTGCGTGTGGGGGGAGGCTGGGAGACCTTCGAGAGCTATCTCCTGAAGCACGACCCCTGCCGCATGCTGCAGATCTCCAGGGTGGAGGGCAAGATGTCCCCTGTCTCAAACAAGTCGCCCAGCCTCAAGGATCTTGGCCCTGACAGCTACCTGGTGGTGGCCGCTAACTACAGGAGCAAGAAGTAGCCGCGCTGTCCCACACCTTTACCGCTGACCACTAGGCGGAAGTCCTTACGTTATTTGCCTCGCTTTCAGTGTCATGCAGAGGGCTCAGCAGATAGAGTGGACAGGGTCTTCAGACGTTCTGCAAATTTTGGAGCTTTATGATAATCGAAGATGTTGCATTTTAACAGTAAGGCAGATAGACGGTAAATTGACCCTAGTTGTCCCAATGTATTTCTGCTGTGATAATTCAATGGAGTACTCTCTCATGTAGAATCAGTGGAGTTAATTCATGATGACCCACCCATCTTGACCCCGTTCCGCCATGTGACATTGAATAGCCAATCAATCACCACCTCATTCGCCCCAAAATGACCAGCCTCATGCAACGTTCAGTGCCCCTTTAGAGTAAACTCAAACACCCTTGCAATTTATCATAATTATAACAGCTTGACTTCAAAAAGTAAACTAACATTCTGATATGGTGTTTAATCAATGTTTAGCTGTTAGTTCACAATGCAGTAATTGCACATCAATCCAGAGCCCTTGATGGCTGCCCCTCTCTCTCACACGGCCCCTGATCAGGCTATGGGCACACCATGTCACACTCACTTCTTTTAAACTCGTTTTACACCAAAGCCAACGTTTTAGGAGAACACAAAACAAGGTGGGTTCAAGATGGGATCATGTGGATCTTGAAAATGTAGATTACTTATTTTAATAATTTCCTTGAATCAGATTTCAGACTGATGGATTGAATTGACTGATTATTAGCTTAGGGTGCTTATGTTCACTTTTTGATCACTTGGTGGCACTGTGTGCTATGCAAAAATCCCAGTTGAAGTAACAGCAGTTACAACATTTGGCCACCGGTGGCACTATGCTTTATGCAAAAAAAGTCAAAGGGTAATAGATGTTATGCTGAGCTACCCTTTGCAGGCCTTAGATGTTAAGCTATAGGACTAGTTACTGGTTTAAAGAGTTGCCTTAAAAATTATGCTTTTTTTAAAATCAATGTCTTGATTTGGTAGCTAGAGATTGTTGATCAATTCTGGTTTCCTTAGCAGTGTTCATTGATCCACTGGCCTGAGCTTTTGCAGGTCTTTGGCAATGAGTTTTAGATGAATTCAGTAGTTTACAATGATTGGTATATATCTGATTATAATGGAGTATGGTGCAAGATGAAACATTTGACCTCTAACCCATTTGGCCGTTTGGATGAGCCGATAGACCCTCTGCGGTTGATCACGGCGTAATTGGGAGAGGTGGAGGGATGTGGCTTGAATGAATGGAAAGTGACAAGTCAATGTATAATGTTTAGGATTGGCTGAAAGGTGATGTAATCTGTGTGCTCTCTCCCAAAGTTCACAATGTTAGGAAGCACGTCTACATTATGGTATTATTGTGATTGTTTCAATGCAATAGTCTTCTTGCACATACAGCATTTCAGCTCAGTTTTGATCCCAGTCACTACAGAAAGGTTGACTGGATTTTTTTCTTTAGCTTATGTACTTTAAAAAAAACCAAAAAAAAAAAAAAAAAAAAACGTTTTAGTTGCATTGATACAGCGATGCCTTTCAGTCTGTTTATCATATCATACTGTATCTGCATCAGTGTACCTGGTAAATAGTTTTTATTTTTTTTACTTATAAAAACACTGTTATAAGGGAATGCAGGAAAACCAGAAAGTTCAGATTTGTTTTAATATCCTTTACTAACTAGGCTCTCTGTTCTTTGTAAAGGATGGGTGTCAAAAAGACATCAGTCTAAAGACATGAATCAACCCCCTGAATTCAACTGCACACAGACTGCTATACTCTTCTTCATCAAGAAACAGGTTCATTTGGATCAAAACAGGCACTCTATGTGAAAGATTGCATCAAAATGAACACAAATGACCTATTTCATCTGTGCAGAGTTCTTACAACTCATAACTGTGTCAATAACAGGTGTATTTGTATCTGGTGAAGACTGATGTGAAGCAAACAGATACAGTTTTTACACTACTGCCATCCTGTGATATGACAATCGTGTGTGGAATATGCAAGCCTTAAACAGCCATTCTTTGTTCCTAGGAGCAATGATATTAAATAATGAAATGTAAACCATTGGACTGCAAAGTTCATTGTGCTGCTTTGAGAAAGAATTATGTTCTTGTGTTACATGGGAGAGGCTGGGCGTGAACCAGTGACCCTGCACTCCAAGCAAGCTTCTTAACCAAAAGTGATAGAGCTTTTAACCTTGTCTCATCTCATCTCACACACAGGGGACAGAATTTATCCAAATTATTTATTCAGGAATTTTCTCCAGGAAATACCATAACCTTTTATAGAAAGCAAAATAATAGTGTGTATCCATTATACCTGGTTTCTGAAAACCCGTCCTCTCCGTGGATAATATGTTCAGAATGCTGCCAGGATATTCCTCATCAAGTACCTTTCTCAGTTTCACATTGTTGCACACAGTTTTCCTATGAGACGCCCAATAACATTGCTTAAAGCAGATGGTCTTTCCTGCATCGTAACATGCACACACTGTAGTATAGTCTAGCACACTTTAGCATAATTTGTATTTATTCTCACTGATACAAACCAATTTTCAGCAACAGTACATTTTATTACATTATTTTATGTAACAGCTCTGCATCAAAATAAGTACAGTCAGGGCAATTTAGAGGGGCTGGATTCTGTTTAGCTCCTCAAATACTTCCTAACACTTTTTTTCCCCCACATACAGCTATGGCTAAAAGTTTCGCATCACCTAGAATTTTAGGATTGAGACATAATAAAAAATAAAAATAAACTATATGAACATAATTTAGACCTTTTTATTTAATTTCGTTAAGTGTATGGAAAACTACAAATAGGTATGTAATTCAATGTGTTAATGTAACATTATTCAGCAGGTTTCATTCGACTTTACGAAGGAAAATGAGTTAATTCTATGGGGTGATGCAAAACTTGACATCACTGTGCATGGAGTCATATGGTAACCCTACACAAGCATTCAATACATTCTCTAATTTTATTTACATGTCCCTTGGATATTAAGACATGAACAGTTGGCTATGGTTTTCCACGCAGAGGATGGTAATCTTATACTGCTATTACTGGAAAGTTGAACGAGTTATACAAGGTGTCTCTTACTTATTTTGTACTGCAACATGTGTTGCAAGGGTCTGGGTGTCAGGGGTGTAATTGTTCTTCGCTGGGATTCGTTTCTCATGCCGGTGTGGATCGTCCAGAGCTTTGCAGATGTGAGGAGTGCTGCTCAGGGGGAGCACGGAGTTCCTAATTGGAAACTGGCAGTGTTGTACACCGCGGAGAATGAATCCGTCTCCTCAAGACCGAATGACTCATCCTTGCCAGAACATCACCCACACAACCAGCAGCTTTCACTTCTCAGGACAAGCTGGGCCTCACAACAGACAGGGAAGGTACATGTTGCATAACAGGGATGTGGGTGTCTTATCTTTACTTACAGCAAGAAGAAAAATAATCAGTATTTTCTATAGAATAATCTATATCTAGTATACACTATATAGAACACCCAATGTTAATTCTGCTGTTGGGCAGTGTTTAATAAGAAAGCTATCTTTTTTTTTTTTTCTGAAGATAAACTATATGCTCCTCTACTGCCATCTAGTGGTGCAAGTCTTAGTTTGCATACATTTGAAAACGATCAAATTAAGAGCCACCAAGAAGTGCACTGCATCCCGTCTTTACTAAGTGTTTTAAAAGAGAAACGCTAAACCTCTGACATGCTTCTAAGACTTATTAAAGCTTGTATGTTACACCTGTTGGTTTAATCTAGCAAAAAAAAGAACACTTGGAATGGAATAGTGCCCTCTTCTAGCAGCTGAAAGAACTCCTACAGAAGTGCTTAGAAACTGAAACAACACTCTTTAAGGACTTTAACCTAGTTTAGTGTTGTGACTGGTGGCAGAATGTGCACATCAATGGAAAGATCAGTACCTGCAATTTAATTATAGAATAGTAACAATAACACTATGTAACAATTTTTGTTCCTGGGTAGTAAGTGTTATTTCCTAATTGCTTATGCCTCAAAAGTATAGAAAATGGCTATTATTCCCCACAAACTTTGCTTTTGTGACCAGGACAGTGATATTTCAAAATATCACTATTTCCAATGGGAAAACGGGCAAATGTGTGTCTTTTTGTTCACATAAAGTCAGAAAAAAACAACATATGAATCGAAATTAACATGTATTTATACTAAAGTAATACAAAAATGACTACAAAAGATTTAGAAGTGAGTAGTTTTTCATGATTTACAAATATACTGTAAATACAGTATAAATACATGTTAATTTGGATTCATATGTTGTTTTTTCTGACTTTATGTGAACGAAAAGACACACATTTGCCCGTTTTCCCATTGGAAATAGTGATATTTTGAAATATCACTGTCCTGGTCACAAAAGCAAAGTTTGTGGGGAATAATAGCCATTTTCTATACTTTTGAGGCATAAGCAATTAGGAAATAACACTTACTACCCAGGAACAAAAAAAAAAAAGTGTTACACAGTGTAATCTTAATTAACATCCCATAATAGGCTCATTGTCCAAATACAGTTTTGCTTAAAACTTGGGAAGATATTTAGTTAAACAACAGTGACATTTGTGTGTGCGTAGGCGGTTTGCTAGATAATGTTTTCAATTTGCATTGAGGTTGTGAGGATATTCAAATGTGAGCAGTAGAAATGCACAGGCTTTTGGTTCCTGGAGCCAATGAGAAGGGACATGCAAATACATCACGAGAAACAAAAATGGCAAAGCCGGGGATTTTCTTTGCAAAATATTTATTTTAACAAACCAAAGCAATGAATTAAGCATTCCTAATGCGGCACAGTCCAAGGCACTGAGGCTGTAAGTACATAGTTTATAATAGGAAAGCATGCCTTTATCTGCTTCAAGAGGAAACTGCTTTAAATAAATTTTCTAATGTCACCCCCTCTCACCCCTCTATACTATTCAGAGCAGAATGGTCACATGACATGGCATACTGGAATGAGCAAAC
Organism: Polyodon spathula; assembly: GCF_017654505.1. Classification (NCBI taxonomy): domain Eukaryota; kingdom Metazoa; phylum Chordata; class Actinopteri; order Acipenseriformes; family Polyodontidae; genus Polyodon; species Polyodon spathula. The sequence continues at coordinate 4,189,285 of NC_054550.1, read as the reverse complement.
CCAACAATCCAAGAATTTCCTGTTAGAAGCAGTACAACGCCATACTGGAGAAACAGAACTAAGGACAACGGCAAGCCTTTTACTGATGCTTGCCGTTGTCCTTAGTTCTGTTTCTGCTAAGAGGAAACATTAAAATGTAATCTCTTCACTTATTAATACAGCACAGAGTGTAAAGGGAATAACTACGGGTGTACATTTAACATACAGAAAGAATAAATACATCAAATGAAATAGCAAGCTAAAAAAGGTGTTACTACTATGGTACTACTTCAGTCATCCTGTCCACTGAGGCAGCAATAATGACACAGTTAATTACACACTACGAATGGCAGGGTTACTAGTGTGTAAACTACCTCGGCTTCAAAATAAGCAACATTAACCTGTCAAAGCTGACTTCTGAGAGACTCAGCTGTTTAGCTGTAGAAGTAGATACTGCATGGGATTGGGTTCTGAGGGTTGCAAAAACAAAGTAAGTGTGAAAGTTTTAAATGTAAAATCAAGGAAACCAGCAAACTGAACCAAGAAATAAAGCTGGGTTCAGTCTAGCTGACAGCAAATCTTTTCACTAAGTGTACGATGGGTTGGAACAAGGCTGTTCCTTGTAATAATTTAAGGAGTTGAGCGCGGCTTCTCCCTAGGACTTTATTATGATTTTTGATGTAATGTTGATTTCTTGACCAAAGTATTACCAGAAATGGGATCTCAGCTTCTAAGTCAGGCCAGAGATTTCCAGAAACGGACACAACTGGATCAATTACGGTGGGTATGACACATCATCTGAAGTAGAATTTAATCAAAACACTGAGAACACATAACTCAGAAAAAAAGAAAAAAAACACTTGGTTATTTTCAGTTAACACTGGCCTTAGGTTATGAGAACTTACGAGCAACATTTTATTTTTGGTTGAATAACGCAGGACGCAGCCTTCTTTGAAATTCAAGGGGAGGTACAGTCAGAGAGGCCTGGCGAATCCAAGTTGGCTTCTTTCTTGGCATGTCCTGCTTTCCTATGAAGCATATGGGATGGACATTCCTGGGACGCGACGGCACTGAGAATGGCATGATACCGAGTCTCTATGCACACAATACCAACAAGCGACACAGTAGAGAAGGAGCCACTCTGTCAAAGGGGAACCACATCTACGCTGGCAATACTCAAAGCACGTCTTTCTGCAACGCTGTCCAGTAGCTCTTTAACCAACTTGCCACTAGAAGAAAAGACATGGGGGGGGAAATAAATGAATAAACAGTGTTCTGAGTTATGAGAACATGCTGCACTACCTTGTGTGAGCCTGATCTCAGAAGCTAAGCAAGGATGGGCTTGGTTAATACTGGGACCCCACCTGTGAACACCAAGTGCTGTAAGCACAAGACACTACTTCAGATTTAGCACAGAAGAAGAATATGAGGGTATAAACTGAAGCTGAGTCAAAATAAGTTTAGAACAGAAGGTGAGAAGCACTTTTTTACACCAAGAGTTATAAATGCATGGAATAGCCTACCAGGTGAAGTGGTTGTAGGCTCTACAATACTGGGAACATTTTAAAAGTGATCCTCCCAGCAGGGGAGAATGGTGTACTAACGAGGGGCGAGCCTTGATGGGCTGATCGGCCTTCCATTCTTCCCAAACTTTTTGTGTATAACTCAATATAAAGTTGAGTGAATTGTGTGTCTCTGCAGCTTTGGTTAGCACTACTCCCCAGGCTCGGTTTACCTTGAGTCCCCCACCCTCTCCAGATTTAGAGGATGTCAGGATCTGCTTCTCCACCTCCTCTTGTTTCTTTTTCTTCCTCTCCACCGCCTCTGGGTTCTTGATTCCACGATTTGTTACCTGCAGGGGTGCAAGAAAGGACAATTAGACCGGGCTTTAAAAAAAAACAGAGTCTTACACTGAACCACAATTTATTCTTTTGTTTTGAAAAATCTGTTTTAGAATAAAGGAAAACAGTTACCCACACACATCCTTGCTCTAAAATTAAATCAAACCTTTCTTGACAAAAGAACCATGTGTCCATTTCTGGCAGGGATCGTGTTAGGAATAATTACAGGAACAAATAAATGACGGCGTATTGCATTACAGTCATCACTCACAATCTCACACTCAGCTCCGTGATCTCAATAAGAAATGCATGGAACAAGAATGCAACAGACACAGCGACATTCTCTGATTAAGGAGGAACATTTCTTTTTTAGTCATCTGAAAATACTCTTCTAAAACAAGCCAGAAATGACAAGCCGTAAGCTGAGGGAACATGAAGCCACTGTGTTGCTTGGAACTGGGCTCCAGGAGACTGGGCTTTAAGCCACTGCACAGCACACCAGGGGGGTCTTGGGATTGGATACAGCAAAGTTGCCTCAAACTAGGTCTCCCGGTGGTGGTCTCCTGGAACCAGGTTTCAAGCCACTGTTCCTGAAAAGTGTCTTTGTGTTCCCTCAGCTTTACAATTTAAAACAGGATTATTTTACAATGGTTAGGCATTGCTGTATACAATACCTCCTTTTGTCTTTTTTCAGCTGCTTCTGCCAATTGTTTCCTTCTGATTTCCTGCAAAACAGACAGAAGAACGTTTCAGATTTTACCTCAATCAACCAGGCCTGATTCAGAGACACAGTAACTTGATATCCTTCATCTGCTACACTACTGGAGGACTCTTACCAACAAAACACGCTTTAAGCCAAAGGATTTAAGTAATGCTACTCCGAGGATAGGAGACGGGCATGTACATAACAACATATTTGTTGTACAAACTCGTCTTTTAAATCCCCACCCTTTTTGTTTGGAAATATGAGATAAATATTAGATCTGGAGAATGCAATGTTATCGCTTCATACACTAGAATTACCTTTAAAGATAAACAGTGCATATTCTAGTAAAGGTTATTCAATGAGACAACACCTGGGATTCAGTCCATGTTACATGATACAGTTTACAGTAAACAGGTATGTGCTGGTCTTTGTGTTCATGTGCATCATGACATTCTCCTGGTTGCTGCCAGTACAAACTCCCCAGTAAAAAAAACAAACAAACACATAAATAAATAAACTAAATGTCAGCCTGCCTGCACTTTCACATCAAGACTGAAGAAAAATAATTAGATTTTATTGTGGAAAATTGAAATCGATATTTATATGAAGAATGTGTTTTGTGCTGCTATTACAGATAGCTGTACTGATGAGACAGATCAAACTGTCTGGCGTCACCGGCTGTGTCGGGATATCTCACGTTAATAATGACGAGGACTCGTCCTTAGCAACACAGGCGTCGCTATCTATGGAACAGCGACGCTTCCAATCAATTTATATTTCAACTGCACGGACGAGGACGACGTTGCGCCCGATATTTTCCACAAAGCCATTACCTACTCCCGAACTAAATCCTATTATTAATATAAATATAAATATTTAATCCCGTTTTACTGCAGTGTGCGCTGGAAAACCAAACATCGCATATTATTATTTAGTTTATAATTATCTTTAATTTTGCTTCCAAAAAAAAACCAAAAAACAATCGATAATAGTATTAGCAATAATAAATCGTGAAACTTACTGGATCTGGCGTTTCTACCAGGTCTTCGGGCCCTCCGCCCAAGCACGGCAGACACATCCCCATTCTTCAAAATAACTCTAAATTAAATTAATAATAATAATAATAATAATAATAATAATAATAATAATAATAATAATAATATATGGCAATGTATTTGTTACGTTCGATTTAGTCTTTTAGATGGTTTGTTTTAGTTTATATGTATATTTATATTACTATATAATAGTATCTGTGACTCTACACGTTTTGAAACGTTCCTAACGACAGTTATGTTACATATTATGATACTGTTCGGGTGAATTGGTCGATTAGATAAATAATAAAAAAAAAGATCTCTCTAGAGTCCAGAAATGAGCAACAAACAAAAACACAATAAGACTGTCAAAACCGCACTGGATACGTGCAAAGGAGATGCGGTGACGATGGTTGCGTCTTTTCAGAAAATCAGTTTGAGGGGGGGGGGGGGGGGGGGTGGGGGGTGCTTGACGTCACGCTTTTCGTTGGCACCCCGGCCGGCCCAGCCCGGGATAACCGATGCACTGGAATCGGCAAGCTTGCATTGATCCAGACTCCAAACAGACACGCAGCGCCATCGTTTGCCGTGGAGGAGTATGCCTATTTATTAATAGCTAATAACAATAGGTAATTAAACACTGTAAATAGGTATGTACTTGAAACAACCAGTCTACCCTTAAACGCTGAGCGCACTCATTTGTTATACTTTTTTTTTTTTTAAACTAAAGCATATACATTTTAATTATTAACCAGTACTTCAAATGCCACAGTCGGACGTGCACTAGCAACAAATGGTTGAGCTAAAGGTTGTTATTGTTTTTTTTTTTTTTTTTTTTAATTGCATCTAAATTACTTTACTCTGTGTGAAAAATCAAAGCGCAGGGCGAGGGGTTTAGTGATCCGGTGAAAAATGGGCGAGGCAATGACGGAATGGTGAGAGTGCAGTTTGAGCATGCAGCCACCAGATGACGGTAGAGGACCGTGCTGAAAAATCATATAATGACAGAGTGTTAAAGGCTGTTACCAAAAGCCACACAGAAAAACACAAACAAAACAAACACACAAAAAACCCCTTTTTAAAAAATGTTTATTTAAACATTAAATAGATAGATAAACATTAAGGACAAAAAGGCTACTGTTTGGTCTTGGACAAATATATGTGTGTGAGTAGCTATATCTTAAACTTTGATTTAAAAAAAAAACAAAACAAAAAAAACAAAACAGAAAAAGTTTGATTTAAATAGAAGCCTGCTTTTGAAAAAAAAAAAAAAAAAAAAACAACAACCTGTAATTATAAAAAATGTTGTCCCTGAGGTAAAACATGGAAAGTGCAGTAATTTTTTTTCCTGCAGAAACCCACATTAAAAAAAGCAGAATAAGTAAAAAATATTTGGTTACTGTGAAAAAAATAAATCAATATCAAAATCAAAATAAATAATCAAATGTAACCCCTTTACCAGATTTCCCCATCCCCAACTATAAAGCACACAACCCATTTACATTCCATTTACATCTACCATTTCAATGGAAATATTAATGCCCTTTCTGAATTAAACAATGCCATTTCATTTTGACAGGTTCTGGTACTCAGTTTCAATTATGGCATAACTAACCTTTAACAAAGTAATCAAACTGTAAAAATAAATAAATAATCATAACTACTGTATTTTCTTTTAACCTATGCATCAACTATCTGTATTACAGTTTTGTTTACTGTTATATTAGATACTTATAAAGGTAAAATTGTCTAGCTTTTTATACTTTAAAAGTAGACCTTTGAATTATTAAACGTAGACAATGCTATATATATAAAGGGGTAATTGAAAATCTTCCCTATTTTTATGATTAGTCAGTATACAACCCTGAAATGTAATTTACTTGAGAAAGGTAGCTGCAGTTCTACTGTGTTTTTTTTTCACATGAGAAACACAATTATCTGCTGAACAAGTTATCATCACATCAGTAAAGCCATCCAGAATTCTAAGGTGAAACTTAAAAGTGAAGCACACAAACATCTGGGTCTTCTTCACACTGAACAAGAAGGCAGCATCGGCCGAAACGTTTGTCTACTTGAATAGAAAAGGCTTCTAAAATCTTTCCAGAAATGTTCTGTGACTGTCTCACCGGGATTGGTTGTTCCAGAGTTTACATCCAGCTGTGCCCTCTGGTCACTCAAGTGACCGGTTGAAATTATCTGTTCCGAGGCTTTTCAACTGATCTGCGGAGAGGATCTGCAACAAGCAGGACCACAGTTAAACCAGCCAAGAGAGGAAGGTAAATTACAAAGTCCACCTCGTGGCTTCTTAAAGACATCTAACAAGCAGAGCAGAAGTGCCTGGCGAAACAACGCTTCACAGCACAGCAGTGTCTTCGAGGAGGAAGGCTTAAGGCTTGTTCATTCACTTCTATGTTCTCAATCTTGCTAGTGAATGAATTACCTATATACCACATTGCTGTTGTTTTCAGTTTCTTCGGCGCTAAGCACACAGATGACGTAACGCACTCCCACCAGGTCATTGCTAGTCAGGCTGCTCGCTGGCTTGGTTTTCAGGAAGTTCTCAGCTATGCTCTTAGCTTTGAACTGCATTGCTGGCTGCGAGACATATAAAAAAACCCTTACAAACAGTGTTTCACTAAAATCCCTTTTACAGATTCCTAATGACTGAGGACTGTAGACAACACTACCCCTGCTATTGTGCCTTTGTGATTGGCCAGCACACTGCATCAGAAAATGGATGAAAATGAGAAGTGTGGTGTTAGGTCCTACTTTGTATTAAGTGTGTATCTGCAACCCAGAAATAAGCATCAGTAACAGCTTGGTTAAGAACAGGATTGAGACAAGAGCAAGGACTGTACAGTTCCTGTGCTGATGCTCTAAAAGTGCTGGGCAGCAAACCTAAAACATTGTTGTGTATTAAAATGGAGGCTGCACTCATGCTGAGCCAATCCTTGCTTTCTCCGACCGCAGACAGCATATCAATATCCGGAGTAGCAAAGTAGTTGTTGACTTCATCTTGAGAGAAAGCCAAAGCGATTCCCTTCAGGCTGGTGATCGGTTTGACCAGATCTGCTTTCTGACTGTATACCTTTGGAAAGAAACACAGGGTTACAGTGCCAGCCTGAAAGCATGTTTAGAAAGTAATGCCAAGCATCATTCTAAACCTAAAAAAAATCTAAATCTAAATCTAAAAAAAAAAAAAAAACCTCAAGTCAGTGTTTTGGCTTGTATCTTCAGCAGTTTTATGCAATAGCTGATTGTGAAGGCACTTGTCAAAAGAGTTTGTCTACTTTTATCTTAAACACATGCATCCCTGATAAGCTACTTCAGAAAGCACAACCCCCTTCTTTGAAATACCATCTTGTTAGAGCACCATTTTAGGTTTACCCTAACCATAACCCCAAATCCATCCCTCTTCCTAATCCTATCCCAACCCTAAACCAAACTCAACCCCAACTCTTTCCCTAACCCTAACTGTAACCCTAACCTTTACCCTAACTGTAACCTTAACCCTAACTCTAACCCTAACCTTAAATTACAATATTATTTTAATTGTAGATTAATCATCAAGGGAAAAAAATCACAAACAAAAAATGCAGCCAGTGAAACAAAAGCAGTCTGAACTATGTACCTGTAACGCTTTCTCTTTCAAGGCGGTGAGCTGTTCCATACTGAATCCCTTCACGGAGGCTAAGATAGCCAGAGTGTTGGTGAAGGTGTCTGGTGACATGCATTGTAGCAGCACAGGGGGAGAAAGCAGTGCATTGAGAGTTTGTATTTGCTCCATAGTGGGTGGGGCAACACCGCTGCAGTCCACTGCAATAAAAAAATAACATTTAGTGTTACAGCAGTTCACAAAAATCACTAGCAGAGCATCATAAGCAGAGAGGATCAAGACAGGATTAGCATCAATAAGGACTTGCTGGAATCCCCTGTATGGTTCAGGGTAATTGGATAACTTGGCTTTTCTGTAGCATTGTGATTGCAACTACCTGGTAATGAGATTGTGCTGTCCATTCAATTCAATAACTAGCTTATACAAGATCTCTCTATTCAATGAAAGTGACACACGCTGTACCTGCTGCTTGCTTTCTCCTTTTGATGGAGCGTGTTGCTGCAAAATCTCCGAGGACCATTTTAGAGAATGCTTTGCTCACATCGTCCATTTTGGGAGTGAAGTCCAAATATGGGGCTACAAATCCCTCGAGGTCAGCCTAGGCAGTAAGAACAGTATCAGAAAATGTACACTTACTGACCAAATGACACATTCTGGTGCAATTACAGCATTAATTTCAGGCCACAAGTTGTACAGATATCCAACAGGTGTAATGTTTAGTCAATGACAACAAAAGTGTTACCAGAACATATCAGACAGGAAAGCTTTGAAATGCAAAGAATATTAATGGGAAATCCCTTTTGAATTATTATTTTTCAGAAAACAGTTTCATTATCAATGCAAATCTTTATGAATGCATGATATATCTAAGTACGCAAAAAGATTTAGGGTTAGGGTTATATCATGCAAAAAGATTTACACATCAAGTACAATACATTGTAACTATGCATAATAACACTGTAGTTATGTGTAAGTGCCCATGTATTTGCTAAGTAACTATTATGTAAATACACAGTAATCAGAGACACTTCATGCACAGTGTTACTGATGTAAGATATGCTTACGGTGGGTTGGAGCTTCTCCAGTTGTGTTGAATTAAAGGGATTCAAGGGAATTAAAGGGATTGCAGATGATTGAGAACATCATGAGTCCAGGTGGAGGAGATACTGTGTAAAACATCAGCAACATCAGCAACCAGAACCATATCTGTTATTGATATGTTACACCCCACAATGGTATTGATTTCAGATACGTTTTTTAAGGCCACTATGTTTTCCCCATGCTTACTAAAGATTATGGCAGTACGTGTTTACAAATGCGAGAAGCTAGGACCACAAGTGCACAGGTTAATTGAAACGGTCAAATTTGGGAAGATGAAATAAAAAAAGCCCAGCTCTGAAGTTCATACCTGTATGTGGCTGTTATCTTGCTGGAGAACGACTCTTTCACTTTGCCCTCGAATTTGCCACAGTCTTTAAGCTTGTCGACAGCCCCTTGGAAAACATTGGTTCCCATGTTATCAAAGTCCTTCGGGTCGAAGTAGCAAACAACAAGACCCAGATCACAGACCTGGCTTGCATTCAGGGTTAGGGTGTTGTCAAGTTTCTGGAATAGGAAACATGAATGAGACAGCCTACACAGATTTGGAGAATCTCACTGTGTAGGTTCTTACACGTCTCTAGATAGAGTAGATAGGATCTCTTGTTAACATCACATCTGAAGGATTGCCCATCACACTAAGTACCCATAACATCCAGTTAATGTATGAATTGAGTTCTGGCCCCTCTCCAAATCTACATTAGGGATTTCTTGCACCTACTGACCAGGCTCATCTCTGCTAAGCAGTGATTAAAACCCAGACATGGCAATGAAAACAATCAAGTAACTTACAAGGCACTTCTTGATGAATTTGAGTATCTCCTGTCGTCTTGCAGAGCTCCTGGGCAGGAGCTTTGGGTTAGCCTGAGCCAGGAGGGATGCAACTGAAGAACAGGCGGGGCTCGGCATCTTCATCAGCTCATCAAAAGACCTGCAACAGAACGTGGAGTCTCAGAGCCTGATTCAGTTCACTGGTTTAGCCTGATGGAAATGATCCATTCGGGGAAATGAGCCACTTCTACTTGGATACGCATTTTATGAATAACACTGATGATGTTTTAACTGTACCAGATTGCTATTTACACAGACTCTGTTAATTGCATAAACTGGTGATTGCCCTTAAAGTTTGCCTCAAGCTAAGCTAAACATTGCAACAGTTTTTTAAATAGCTTGGGCAAGGTAATTTATTCCAGAACAATAATGCTGCATTCCTACGTGCTTTCAGTAATACGCAGGAAGTCTTTATGTATATATATATATATAGGAAAATACATATATATATATATATATATATATATATATATATATATATATATATATATATATATATATATACATACACAAAACACAAATAACGTTGTAACTTACTTTAAGGACAGGAGAAAACTAGGTGGAATCCGAGTTGTTTCATCCGCTGTCAGGTCAGCCAATTTCTTGTCTAAGGCTTTAAAATAAGCAGCAGCAGCACAGCGAACCTGGAGATTGACAAAGAATACAGTTACTTGTGAATGCAGTGAAAATGTGCATCAAATAGGGGAAATAAACTGATCACATAATGTTAAACTGAATCACGGCAAATAAAAAGCTGTTACGGTTAATTGCAACAAAGGCCACGGTGCATAGTGGCACAGTAGTCCCGGAACAGTTTGGTGTCTCCGCCTGGCAATTGTCATAGCTTTTTCAATTCCATTTAAAGTGTATTTGAAGAGCGGTGATTAGGGGGTACAGATACTCGTACTCGTAATTGTCTTTAAGAAATATTTATCAAGCTGATCTCAAAACAAGAAAGCTTCCTTCCCTCACCTTTACAACCAAGCACCAATTAGTGGCAATGAACTTCCACGCAGATCGTTTTAAAAGACTTTTGGAAGCTAATCTTCCTTTCCTCCGGGGCGCTGTCATTTTAACTGCCGTACTGAGGCTGTAAAGTGACAATGCTATGCAACATACCTGCACAGTGTATATTGCAAATGCACCTACCTGATCTTAATTTTTTCATTTGCAGCGAGAGCTCTCAGTTTATCCACAGACATGCTTTTTATGTTACTGCAAGTCAGCCCAGTCACAGAGTCCTGCAGTTTTCTATAATAAAGGAAAGAAAGAAAAAAACAGGATATCATATTACAAAAGATGGTTATCGGTTCTTCATAACTTCACCTAGACCCTGTGACTAAAAGGCTTTATACTGCATGCGAATTTCTACAAATTTCAATTTACAGAATTGCACCTTGCAAAGCCTGAAAAGTATATTTCTAGTTCGACACGACTGCCTATTTGGGTGATGCTATTTGTGAATTGGTTTTGCAGACAGAAAAGTCATGCATGGATCACTGCAGCTATCACTATTTACCTGTCCCTTGTTCCAGAGAATGGGTCCAGAGTAAACGTGCCGTCACTTGTGTTCTTCAGTGCCTGAGAGGAGATTTCATTTGTCAGTGCGTGTGGCAGCTCTTTCAAAGCTTCATTGATGGATTTGTCCTTTAAGATCTGCAGGGGAGAAACAATGTCGCAATAACTGACAATTCAACACGGAGTTCAGAGCTGTGGAGAAATGCATGAAAAAAAGTGGTTGAAATATTTAAGCTGTAATCCTAGAGAGCATGAATCAGATCTTTATTTTAACACCTACTCAGTAACTGTAAAGATGTATCTCTGCATGTGCTGAATAAACATTTTTGCGTAAAGGAAGAAACCTTAACAGAACAGAAGTTTCCAGGCAGGAAATCTATAGTATCATTAATATACATTTATTGTTTTTCTTTTCAACAATTGTTTGTTTTCAATGTTTTTGGAAACCTGTAAGATTTTGTATTATAATAAAGGTGGTTATTTAACGGAAGATTGACCTGACTGAATTATTAGTAATCCAGTAAAGAGATATTTAAAACCCAAAGATATTGAATATATATTGACTATGTATAAAACATTGTGTAAGTACAGCTTGGACAATTGATTTCTTCTGGACGGGCTGCATGGAATCTGCAAATTCAGAGACATCCTGGGATTTGAAGGCCTCAAGCAGGTCACTGCCCTTCAACTTGCCCAGGACCTTGCTGTCCAAAGCACTGACCAGACAGCCTAGCTTTTTTAGGCCCTCTGCATTCTGCTTGTATAAAAAGGCTTTATGAGCTAGAGTCACACATGGCTTACACCTGCAGCATCAGGGACTTTTTCCAGCAGTGCTTTCTTCTGGGACCAGCCTTTGACTTGGTCCAGGTGGTCCAGAGATTCCTGGATGACTTATTTGCTAAGGTTGCCCAGCTGGTTCACACTGAAGCCCACAGCTGCTTCCCCGAGATTTTTCAGCTCCTCTGCATTTATACTGCCTGCTGGTCTCGACTTCATGAGAATCTGATACACCTGCAGAGGAGAGAGGTTATAAATAAGAATGACGAAAATGATGTTTCGCAGCTTAAATCCCATAACACTTCAGGGGTCTGTTGTTACTGTAGATCGAGATCCTCTTGCTCTAAAAATCATAAACCCATTGTACTGCTGAATGCGGTATGGCATGAAGGGAGTCATAAACACTATCAGGTATTTATACTGTAATAACAGGTTGTTGCAATGCAGTGTCACAAGACCATGTAAAGACACAGACACTGTTATATATGAATATATAGATAATAACTTTTTTAAATGCATGTAGTTAATGTGTGGAGTTTCATCCTCACAAGCACAGTGTTCGAAGTGCATGAATAAATACTGTATTGCTAGTAAATGGTAAAGACAGCGCAGCAGCATGCACCTGTATTTTGAAGTGTGGCCTAGCAACTCTTCAATACATGCATGTGATTCTACTGGAGAGGGCACAGGTACTAACATTTTTCATATCCCGCTGGAGCTCTCCAGCTTCATCATCAGAGCGTTCAGGGTAGATTGATCCAGGTTACCAGCAAAAGGGGCAAAGAAACAAGCCATCTGTCCAAGCCTACAATTAAAAAAAGATAAAGCTGCCTACTATCCCAGCTCCTGTTGTAGACCTTGCATACATTTGGTTTGTAAAACTGCATGCAAATGTTATGTAAAAAGGACCTGACTATTTATCATCTGCTGTAGCTGACATCTTGAGATCTTGACCTTTTTGCATTGCTATTGGTATTATCGCTAGTTCATTTATCATTGGGTTCAAATAGGGTTACACTTACTCTGGGGTCTCGTTTTTATCTGTTATGTTGACGTTGCGCTTCTGGAGCCCCTTTAATAGGAAGTTTGCTTGTGCTGAGTTGAGGTCATAGAATTTGTCAAAGGGTCCGGTGACTTTGTTGTACAAACTGCAGAGCTGTGGAAAAGCAAATAAATATGAACTTCTTTGAAAATACTTAAATACGTGGATGAAGGATGCGCAAAACTAGAGCCTCTTGGGTAGGGGTGACTGGAGAAGTCCCGATACATCACACTAATAAGTGCTGCATTTGGGTTGTATTGTCAGATAAAGTACACTATAGGGTTTTGCTAGTGTAGTGTTTTTAAAGTCATGCAATTTTTGTAGCGTGACCAGAAAATCATCTAAAAGACACATAAAATGCATTGATTGTGTATGAATGAGCTGTTCAGTGGTTCTGTTTATTGCACATTATTTGTTGAAGTGCAAGCGCTCAATGAAGCTGCAGGTGTGCATTTACTTACACTGCTGTTGATATTCACGCCAATGTCCCTGATGGCAGAAATGGGAGCTTGTAGAAGAAAGCTGCCCAGCAATTTAAAAACATTCATGGTGATCCAACTGGATTTGCCTGAGAAAAAAAAAAACAACATATCCTTTAGAAATACAGAAGAGTTCTCTTTTCTTCAATTCAACAAACTGTGTGTGTGTGTGTGTGTGTGTGTGTGTGTGTGTGAGTGAGGCACACACACATATTATATATATAATTAATATAATATATATATCATTATAATAATATATATATATGATATATATATGTACATACAAAATGGATCTTCAAGTTAAAACTATAGGCAGTTATATTATACATGCTAATTTATATAAGCACCAGTTTATATAACCCCAGTGATACTGTGTGCTAGGTTCTCGAAGCTATTTACTCCAAAACATCAATAACATGAAATTATTATAAAGTAATAACACACCCAATAAGGTTATAAAACCAGAAATACAAAACTCAGACATTTGATGCTGGGGCTTGTGAGTAGCCTAGAGTTGTTTCTTATTTATTTTAGAATTGTAAATGTTTTCTTTTCCGCATCAATCAATCAACCAACCAACCAATAAATCAATCAAACCAACCAAACGTAACTTATAAAACATAAAGACATTTGTACTGCTGTTATAAAAGTTATAAAAGCTCTGTGGTATCAGAACCTTTTTACAGAACTTCATCATTGACCCTAATCTGCATTGAACGTACCTATCCCTTGGTCCGGCATGTCATCTTTCTCAGGTTTGTCACCAGGTTTCTCGTCTGGATTCATACCCGGATCCTTTTGAGGAATATTTTCAGGCCACTTGAGTGGTTTCTTGTTAGCTTCTTTGGCAGCCATGTTTTTACAGACAGATCCATCTTCCTGACTGTACATTCCTTCGATCCACAAATAAACCGTTTGTCTGGTGCCAGGGTTCAGGTCGTCATACACCTCAGTCAAGAGCTTAATTCTGGAGAGCAAACGCAGGGCTGGTTTACAAATGTGGGTGGTTTGCATGGTTATCCTTATACAAGTTCACCACTATATTTTTCAGCAGTATTTATGCAGTTTTCCCATGCTTTTTCCTTGGTTATAGTCTGCATGTACCATAGTTAATATAAAGTGTTACCTCTACATGGCTATGCACTGTATGCTCTGGAATCTAAAGTGCTACCAAACTTCACTCAAATGTAACTTGCTGAATTATTTTGCTTAAATTGCTCTGGATGGTATACCAGGTAAAATCTACCAAGCTATGAAAACCAAACCCAAATAACAAGGTCCTAACACTTGGTGTGTGTGTGTGTGTGTGGGTGGGGGTGGGAGCTCAGAATAAATGGTGGCTAGTAAAAGCACAGAGGGGCCAGTGTTTTGTAACTGAGGGCCTGTCTACTCACAAATCAGCCACAGTGCTGGCGTTGGCAGACTGGCTGAATGACATCACGCAGCCGCTCGACAGCTTGGGGAGATTGTCGCCATTGATCTTGAGGAAAGAAGTGAAGTTTGAAGGCGCAGTCAGCTGAGTCGACAAAGTCTCCTCCCACCCTGAACACCTTCCCTGAGAATCATAGGAACAGAAAATCAAAATCCTCATCGTTCCGAAATAGTGAACCGTGGTTACAGTTATGTCATGTCAATTATTTTCGCGTTTGACTTCATGTTGATGTTGATGTCCAAGGGATTGCATTTTAAACATATGAACGGCTGTGCTGGTTGCTCATTCACATACTGTATATAAAATGGATTTCCCAACTCTCACTTACCGTAGGTTTGTTCTCTTTCTTATTGGCTTTTTGACCTGGAAATTGAAAATAATACATTTTTTAAAGTTAGGAAGAATATACACATTTTTCTCATTTTTTGACTGTAGAAACATGTAGATATCATGCAATATTAAGAAATATAGTAGTAAGTAACTGGACAAGACTTGTTGATCCCACTCGTTGGCAGAGAACGTTTAACAACTATGGATATGAAATTTATGCAAATCCTCTGATAGAAATTTTGTTCTATGACTCACTTCCTCTTAATCAAGTCTTGCGGAATCTGTCCAGAAGCACTTTTTGTAATATGTTTATCTGTATATATCTATATATCTATATCTATATCTATATCTATATCTATATCTATATATATCTATATCTATATATATATACACACACACACACACACACACACACACACAATCAGGTCTGTCTTCTAAATACACAAAGTAAAATCCTTATTTACTTATTGGAAAAAGTAAAATTACAGGATATGCCTGGAGTCTACTTCGTAGTAGAGTATTTTTTAAGTGCTCAACTGGTATTTGATGCCTTTAACGTGGCAGGGATACCACTAAACATGTACCTCAATGAAGCACAATTACTTGTCGAGGTAAAAAAAGAATTTTGTCTGGGTTTCACTGATTAACATCTGGACTGAAGAAACTAAAATATTTTACTTTACTGACGTGCAGCCATGTTGCAGTTCCACAGAGGCTCCACTGCAGCCCGAGGGCAGCTCTGCTAACCCAATTAAATGCACTCCAGGTAAGGGGTTTGCTGGTCATTAGTTCAGAGATGTTAGTGGTAGACCTTACACAAGCTGAGGCTGTTTGCCAACAGATGGCACTGTCAACACAGATATACTTCAAATTCCAGAAGGCATCCCAAGCAAACTGTGTCCCAGTGTGTTTCATCTGTACATATGGCAGGAAGGTGGGTTTCTTTGAAGGGGGTGGGATATTACAGCCAACTTCTGAGTCCTATTAATCCAGCTGCTCAGTGTATGGGAACCTCATCAGTACAGGCATACTGAAGCTCAGTGAACGAGGCAGTGTGAAAGAGAGAGTTAGAAGACCCTTGCCCGCTCATATAAATGCAACGATAAATGAAAAAGGGAGCCTGCAAGCCATAAGCCATTTCTATATGGTAATGTTGTTCATTAATACGAAGATTGTGCAACGACTCCCAGGAGCCTGCCTGAGGATTGAGTTTAGATCTGATGACTTTGCTTTGCAACACCTGCTGCTAATTATTTACTTATTTCCTCCGGCTTCATTTTTTATAATTGGATTATTTATTTCGATTTCTTCTATTGCTTAATCTTGTTGATTATAAGAGAAATGCTCTTAGGGTGATTGCTGTCATATCTGTCGTTGACAATCTCGTGTCAAAAATGTTTGATTCCTGCAATTTATAATTTATCAAGCCAGTGCAGCATTGCAGTTTACAAAATATCTTCTTCTTCTTCTTCTGCTTCTTCTTCTTCTTCTTCTTCTTCTTTGAAATTATCCTAATAATAAAATCCAAAACTTGGTTGTTTTGCTGGTGGCAAGGAACACCTTTTAATTTAATTCCAGGATCCAGAATTAATCTGCACCCCTGCAACTCTGCTAGTGCATTTAAAAAACACCCACTTTGGTCAAATAATTTGGTAATACAATCATTTAGAAGAATAGGTTTGTGTTGCAGAGGGACAGCATAACCTCAAACAGAGTCTTGGACAAGCTCATGGTACACATGAAGAGCTACACAGTGATGGGGATAGGACTGTAAATGCTTTAAGCCCACACACTTGTCAACATCATTTCCAAATGCGTTTGACAATGGCTAGTGTTGCATGGCAGTTTAAATCACAACTCAGAAGCATGCGCTGTCTTTTTCAATGTGTTGTTTTTCTGCCTTTGCAACTTTTTAAAACAACTACACTGCTCTCCTGTTCCACAATCCAACAAACCCAGTTGCTAGTGTCTGTCAAGTTCACGGCACAGCCAGCATTCTCGTGACAGACGTCCGGGTGTCATTTTTAGAAGAGTCACTCCAAGTGAATTTGACTGCCAAGACCTTATCCTGCTCAATATAACTCCTCACACCGCCCTGCATCAGCACTGTCAGACTGGGAAACAAGTTGGATATGGCATTGAATGTCCTCTCTCGTGGTAGATAAACAGGCCCAGGTTCTCCCAGGGAAATTCAATACTGCTTAAATACATTAGAAAAGACTGCAATTAACATGTGCTTACAGAGAGATAGAGGACGCAGCAAGAGTTTGTTTCGATGGTGTGTATTCGTGTGAAAGCACCTGCGTGAGGTTTTGTTTTTTAAATGTGTCAGGGTGTGTCATAATAGTGCCACAATCATCTTCCAATATGACAAGTTATACAAGAAGAATACATCACGCCAATTTAAGTATGAATGAACTAATCATAGTTTCCTCTTTAATTAATATAGAATCCATATGAAGTCAACCTGTATTCATGCACACCAACCAGTTCACTGCTGGGATGGATATTTCCAGACCAGCACCAGTCCTGATAAAAAAAAAAAAAAAAAAAAAAAAAAAGTAAAATCTGATTGGCCTGCTGTCTTGCTTGCTGTAGCCCAATGGATGCAGAACTTTCCTTTGAAGCCCGATGTACTAGTGTAACAGACAATGCTGTGTGATGCACTGCCGTTACGGATTCTGTCCCCTGCAGGTGAGCTGAGATGAGGTTAAAAGTTCAAAAAAAATAAAACACAAATGCAAATGAGCCTCTTCGGTTCCAGCCCAGCCTCCACACTAGCATTGAACCCTGCTTCTTAAATAAGCATCTTAAAGAAGATTATTCATATAACATATAAAGAGGAAAACAGCAGAAACGAGAACTTACTATTTGTTGTAATAAAAGAAGTGAGGACCCAGGTTAATGGAAGTACACTACCATTGACTCTTTCTCCAGCGTGGATCAACTGCATGCAGTATGAACGTTGTGTGATGGTACTACTCCTATAATAAGGATGTTGCTGGGAAGACACTAGGTGAGGATAGCACCTAGTCTGAGGGTATGCTGCTAGTGATTATGTAAATTATGTTGTTTTATTGCATTGTGGGCTCCACTTCCAGCATGGGAAATGGTTATCATGCAATGACCTACAAATTACAGAACCTTTTTCTTTTGGGGAACAAAATTTGGAGCTTAATCTTCTCTGTTATCTCTCGTGAGGGACAGTCCTTTTGGAGAGTAATATTTCAAGTTGAGCACTGTGGAAAGGGGTTAAATATTAGTCACCCCCTGTTGTTAAGATTCTGCTGGTGGAGCATTAGGTGGAGATACCCTGGTCCATTGTTTAAGCTTAGCTCTGGGCTAAGATGAGTTGTAGTCAGGCTCATTATTAAACAGCCTCTAGCTGTTGAACTTTACCTGCTGCTTGAGAGGTGAGTCACTCCCTGTCGGCAAACGTAATATCAGAATAAACTACTAAATAGTGTTGTACATAATCAGGTCAACTTAGAATTGTCAAAGAGAAATGTATTTTTCTAGGTTTATAAGAAATCATTATACAAATTCGACACAGGATTGTGTGAATCACCAAGCAGATCACATGAAACTTTAGGGAGCTGCTAAACATTTTGTTGTCATAAGCTAAATGGAAGCTTGAGCACAGGTTAAAATGTGGCATCTCTGGAGTGCTGGAGCAATGTGTTGATAAAGTGACTCTCGTTCTAGGGACAAAAACATCCCTTGCTTACCTGTTGGGGTTTCCCTATTTAAGCACTAGGGGCTCAATCGTTTGGGGTGGCGGGCTATTTTACAGACTCCTACTGCCACTTACTCTCTTATCATCCCAAGTTTGGTATTGATGCTTTTAAACTGCGTTTGACCTAACTGAGTTGAATGTGCTGATTTATATTTGAAATAGTTATATTTACATGGTTCCAAATGTTTTATTGCACTCTGAAAAATGTGCCCTTGCTTTTGCACCTGCTTCAAACGAAGAGGCCCTCATGTTTAATTTATTCCCTCTGCTTTGATAAGCCTCTGAAGATACAGACACTGCACTTGGGCAACACTTTCACTCATACCAGTCCACTCCTTTTCTATTACCCCATGGGGTTTCTTTCCTCTACTGAGGCTAGTTAATCACTTCAACACCATGACGTATGCATGTATGTCAAATGATAGTCAGTTGATAGTCAGGCCACGGACAACAGCGCCCTCTGCGGGCTAAAACAGATCACTGACGACAGTCAGAAAAGAACTAAAACTGGGCACCTTTGTGGTGTTCCAATTACATCAGTCTGTCTCCCGTGTGTCATTGAATTACCCACCACCCTTCCACAGTGGCCTACTGGTAAGACCACAATCAAATACAGCTGAACCATTATCAAATAATCATCTAATGGAGCCTGAAAAAAAAAAAAAAAGATTTAAGTATGTCACAAACAATACTTACATTCTTCTGTTTTTTTTTTTTTTTTTTTTTACATAATTACTAGTAACTATGTAAATTAACATAATTACTTTTAATTAACAGTTAGGGCCCTATGAAAGGGCCATTTTCTGATTAGAGTTTTTACCATTAAAAAAAGTGGAATTGGGTTGATTTATGTACTTATGTACACTGCAGGAGCAGCAAGATGTTGCCTTCCTCTCAACTGCATTTATCAGCCCTACCTGTTAAACTGAAGTGCATGACATTTTAACAAGGCAGTGTATGCTGGTGTTTTTGAGTCTTTGTTTTTGAGTCTTTGAATCAGTTTGTCACGAGAAATCCATCTTTCAATCTGGCTACTTGTACTGCAAAATAAATACAGCCCAAGGTGTCTGATAAATGTCAGTTTCAGAATTAACTGCTTATTTTTTTATGTGGCACAGCTGTTCTAAATCGCTTTGAATGCGGTAGAATGACCTTGAACACAACATATTTTAATTTTTTTTTTTTTTCGCCTTTCCTGTTCAGTCTGGGCTTTTGTTCTTAATAACTTATCTTGAGCCCAAAGCTAATATTGATCTTTAAAAAGATATTTCATTTCAAAATTCAAATCAAATCTCAGGTCAGGTCATACTTCTGTGTCGACAACAAAGCTGAAACTTAATTCCCAACCTAACTCCAACCAAACAAGCTGTGGGCAGCATTTTCTAAGGTTTATCTTTCTGTAAAGTTTTGTAGTGCCTCGTTTTAAAGTTTTGTCAATGCAAAATGCACAGAGGATATGACCTACTGTACATCTACCCTCCTGTAAGAACATGTAAAAATGTTAATGACTCTTATGCGGTAACTCATGCGCAATTACACAAAAAATGACCGGTGAGATTCTGGTTTCTTAATGTAATTACATGTTAATGCAATAGAGACCATTACAATGTAAGCAAATACTTATTACCATTTAATAACAAGAACAACCAGTAGTTGTTACCAGTTCTTGCCAAGTTCTTACCATGTTACTACCATGTCATTACACAGCTTTGTGAGCCCTGCAATCTACAGTGCAACCAAACGTTACATCATTTTGGACAAGCAGTTCTATAGGCAAAAATCCTCAGAAAAGACAGACATCTATGGCCCATGTTGCCAGGGGATATGCATAATATGTAAACACTAACCAAGTGTGAAAAATGTGCAGATGTACATAGTGGGCTGCCAGTTCAGCGCTCTGTGGTGACTCTTCTAGCAGGATCCCTATTTTATCAGTGTCAGTAAGGAGTGTGAAATTTGGGAAGAGACTTGTGGATTTTGGGATGTATTTCTCCCATATTTGTGTGTATTTGGAGCAGGACAGCAGGAAGTGCATCTTTGTTTCTACCTCTCCTGATTCACAGTGGAGGCATAGCTTGAGCGCTCTGGCTGCCCAGGACTTCTTGTGCTTCAGTTTTGATGGCCAGGCTGTGGTCTGTACGTTTGTCTTTCTTTTGTGTTTTTAATTTTAATTAAATAATCTACAATTGGAATTTTCTGTTTAGGGCTTGATAACATTCTAATTTGTTTTGTGATGTAATATCATTTTTCTAATTTTCAATGTATTTATTTCAATTTGTTTCCAGGTTGTTGTTGTATTGTGCACAGCGTCCCTGATCTCATTGCTGAGTGGCAATGCCAGTACTAGCTGGCCCAGGGCATCTATTGTCTCTGGGGAGAGCTTGTTGCTCATCAAAGCTTTATAATTGTAGCTCTGTGTGTCGGCTTCAGAATTTGGCCCCTCTCTCTCTCTCTCTCTCTCTCTCTCTCTCTCTCTCTCTCTCTCTCTCTCTCTCTCTCTCTCTCTCTCTCTCTCTTTATCTCTCTCTCTGTCTTTATCTCTCTCTCACTCTCTCTTTCTCTCAGATGGTTTGCTCTCATTAAATGGTTGGCAATTGAAGAATTTGTTGAGGTGCTGAGATCAGAACCCCTTGATGTTATTAGACACATGGAACAGTGTCTCTGATAGCTTTGTTTTTACGACTTGCTCAGAGGACATCAGTCACCCCTAACTGTTCCCTGCCCTGAGCCAACCACTGTGCAGTGCAGGCAGATTGATTGGGTCCTACTTATACCTAAAACAGAGGTGAATGCATTATCTGCTGAGTCAGCTGCCTGACCTAAATGTGCAGGTGCATTTGAAAAACAATACATAGTTAAGCAAGAATGCCCAGCACACAGTGAAGAAGATGAGGAATGTATAATTTATATAAGCAATATTTGTATTTTTTGGTGTGCTATTATTGGATCACCATCAGTCCACTGAAGTGTAATTACAAGCACGTTTCTATGTAATCAGCAATATCTGCACTGCCTGGGCGGAATATATTACTTAATCCTCACGCTAAATAAGTATTTTATTGGAAATCTTTCCATTCGAACTTGAATCAGCTGATAATAAATAGGATTACAATCTACCAAGGGTTCTTTTGCTAAGCTGGCTATAAAGCATAAAGATCAATTTGCTGAAACTTGTCAGGATTAATAAGCACTCTGGGACAGTATATAGCAGTACATCTGTACTTCATGGCTATTAATGTGGGTCTTCCTAATTAATGTAGATGTTTTGCAACTCTACAAAAGCTGAGTTGCGGGAAACAACCCGAAATCAATGTATGCTCCTGTGATAGAGAGAGAAAGAATCGATGTTGCAAATCTCCCTCCCAACAAGAAAGGACCCCATGTAAGGACAGCGGTACTCTGCCTCCTAGATGGACCACCTTGATGGTCGGTGGAAACCAGAAGGTAACCATATTAGGAGGGGCGGGTAGTTGCAAGAACCCGGAACGACTCCATTGCAAGCAGCTGCGGGACGGCCCTCTATTGGAGAAACCATGGCGACAGGTTGTTTGCAGGAAGGAGTGTATGGGTACAAAGGGGAAGCAGCTACGCTGGTACGCTGCCTTGCTCTGAGAACATAAACTACCGGCCAGAGGATTGCGCTTTGTTGTGATAAGTGTTTGTTTTGTTACGTGTTTGTTTGTTGTCTGCAGAGGAGGAATGCGGAGCCAGCGGCTGCAGCCACGGAGCCAGCCCGCATCACTAGAGCACTACCCTCACCACAGGACACCAGCACCGCCGGGAGCACACTTTCGTGCACAGGATTATTGTGGAGTGTTGTGTTTATTATTTGGGACTGCAAACCAGCCGTGTTCCCCCGATACCATTGCTGGTAGAGGGGTGGTTCTTTGTGTTGTTTTATTAAAAACATGGACATTTTGGGGAAAAATAACTCTTTGGACATTGTTTTATTCACCACACCAATCACACAGTTCACAGCTCCTCGAAAGTTTCTTATACTTACTGTATGTTTGAATAAAGTTTGTTTTTGCTTAAGGAATACTTCCATTTCCAAAAGGAATACAAAAACGTTATATATATATATATATATATATATATATATATATATATATATATATATATATATATATTATATATATATATTTTTCTAAAAACCCAATTAACACACACACACACACACACACACACACACACTTACAGTAGAGTCAGCATGAATATCAGCCTATGTGGATATATTCAAGGGTGTGCTTATAGGCAAATAAAGACGCATTGGGTTTATGTGAGATAGAAGAGTTGAGTCATAGGACAGACCAATTTATGGTATAACACCACAAACTTACTATAGTTATATGGGGTTATTTGTATTTCCACTGTAATCAAAACTGCAATCATAACCTTTCATAGGTAAATGTACCTGGATTACAGTACAAACAGATATATAGTATAGAGGGTTAGGGTTAGGGTTAGGGTTAGGGTTTGGATTAGGGTTAGGGTTACGGTTAGGATTATGGTAAGGGTTAGGGGCAGGGGCAGTTTCAGGATTAGGGTATGGGTTAGAGTTAGGGTTAGAAATGCATACAGCTCCATCCACTTTTCTAGATCAGGTCACTAGAGTCTAGTTCACAGTGACAAGTCTTCAGCTGTCATCCTAAACTCAGGATGCACAGTTTTATAAGAACAAATTGGAAGTGGTAGGAGTTTCCATTTTACAATTAAATCATTCAGGTGGATGTCAAATTGGAAATGCAGAATAATGTGCAAAAAAAAAGACAAACCATGTGAAATGAACAGAATCACTCAAAGCAACATAGCATCATAAATGAGAAAGTTATCTCCTATCAAACTCACTGTGCTTTTTTTCTCCTTTCTAAGTAAAGGTAACATTTTACATCTGCTAAAATTCTGAATTTTGACACCCACATTTGAGTCACATTTATGAGGAAGCCTGTGTCTGATCAGAGCATGAGTCACTGTGCTATATAACGGTGTTTATATCAGCTTAGACTACAAATGCACACGATCTCAATGAAAGCACTTATTAGGTGCACTAGCAACAATAATCCATGTGAAAATATCCACATAGCAAGAGAAGAGGGGACTTTATGTAAAGGTCCTTCTCCAAGGTTGGTCTATTATTCATATCATTGCACTAGTAATTCATATTCTTGCATTCATAATTCAGTATGCACTGTATTACTGCTGCCCTCTACTGGCTCCCCTGTGTGCACCACTCACCCTGCTAGACAGCCTTGGCATTAAAATACATCGATGCCTTTTTTTTATGGATTTCTGAATCATTCTTCTGACCAACTCTCATGGCATGCAACAAGCTTGCTCTGAATTTTTTTGCACTGCATTCAAAGAGTCCAAGTTCAATTATGCTGAATTGCATGGAATTTTGCAGTGTGGACTACACTGACTGGCACAGCCACACTGGTCATGTAATGTCCAATGAGGGATTCAATAAAGCTGTTAATGCTCAGTTCTGTTTTTTTATAGTACAATACATTAATGCAGTGTAACTAGATTTCAGAGGTCTTCAGACGGTGCTCGCTTACACAGGATTACATGAAACCGACAATTGATAAAGCTACTGCATTTAGGATAGGAGCCCCCACAAGCCACCTCCATTATGCTAAACCTGAGCCTGCAAAAATCAATTTCTCACTATCAAAACCATCCTGGAGATTGATTCTGATGAAAATAGACTCACTGGTGACAGCACAGTATCTGAAACATGTGGATGAACCCCAGTGAACAAAAACAAGCAAACATACCTCTGAAATGAGGAGAAGCAGCATGGCATGCCTACTTTAGTTTTGAAGGAAACATACAATATGTTTCCAACTGATTGACAACTGCTTGTATATTTTTATTTTCGTAATTCTTGGTAACACTTTACGTGAAGTTTCTCTAATTGTTGTGCATTTACAAAGTAGCTAGTTGGTAAATACATGAGTACTTACACATGGTTACAGTGTTATTATGCACAGTTGAAATGTATGCTGCGTGTAAATCTTTTTGCACAATATATGTAAGTACTTGTATCACAAAGAGTTAGTGGGTTAGGTTTAGAGTTAGGGTTAGGGGTAGGGTTAGGATTAGGGTTGGGTTTAAGATTAGGGTTAAGGTTAAGGTTAGGGTTAGGGTTAGGTTTGGGGTTATGGTTACATTAGGGTTAGGGTAAAGGGTTGGATTAGGGTTATATTATGCAAAAAAAAAATACACAGCAAGTATATTGTAATTATGCTTAATGACATTGTAATTATGTATTATTTTCTTGCACATGTCTGAAGACATGGAGGTTGTACATTTTTTGCCTGTTTTACCCACTGAAACTAAACATCTTTGTATCGCTGAATACAATAGTTCACATTTACTAATGCAAATGGATCCTAAATATTTTAATAAACATGCTGTCTCACAAGTGTAGCATTACCTCACAGTGTTACCGGTTTCTTAGTAATGCAGAATGACTAGAGGAGATATGCCACTGTATGTTCAATGCATTTAGTAATCTTAATAAGTGTGTAAATTAATAACTCTGAGAGATAAACCCCATCAGGTTTAATATTATTGTAGAGAATGGCAGTATTGAGATTGGTGACTGCTTTGATTATTAAAATAGACTTCTGGGCATTCTTCATTTTATTTTCTCAAATGGTTTGCTGCCAAGGCTGGTAACACATTGAATGTCTTGAAGAAACACACCTTTTTGCAGCAAATGTCCCACGCTGCCATTCCACATTGGTAAAAACCTGCTTCTGAAAGATATTCTCTAATATGACAGAATCCATCTATGGGGTATCAAATCGATTGCAAAGTTATTGATAGCAATGAAGGCTCAAGTCTTTCTGAGATTTCTTTTGTGGATGGGGTTTAGGATAAATGATGTTGTTTTTGAGCTTGCGGTTGTCTGGCTATTATAACTGGATCCATGCACTAATAAATATCAAACACCAAAAATGTCAGGCCTGATTATATTCACTGTTTATACCGCTACAGGACTGCTTCCCTGTAAATGAGTCTGTTTGCAGGCTTGTGGAGTGAGCAGTGAGGGAGTGACAATATCAAACAAAATGAATTTCAACATTAAAGCTTCAAAAGTTTGTTGAAGGTGGTTGGTTATCACAAATAATGCATGCATATAATGCTCATCCAGTTCTTAAGATTTATTTAGGTTTTGCACAGCAAAAAAACAATTATACCCAAGACATTTTTTAAACCAAATATGCTAAAAACTAGCAAAGACTAGCCTTTTTGTTACAGTGACTTGAACACATTGGTTTTGTCCAGCCATCGTTCCACCTTTTATTAGCAAATGCAATGCATTTAAAGTGTGAAGTATCTATTTCCCATGATCCAATTTAGTATTTTTTTTTTTTTAACAAAAACACACTGGAGCCTGGCCAGTAGAGACTTTTGGAGCTCAGTGAGGGGATTCCTAAACTTCTGGAACTCCAGTGCAAATGAGACGCTTCTTTTGGAATCCCCAGTGAAGACTGGCAATTTTGCACAGCCAAAATGCACACCTGTGCTCCTTTTAGACTAGTGTATGACACACCCTGCACACTACACAGTCCTACCTTCACCTCTCTGGGAATCCAGGTATGACCCACGTTCCATTTAGTACCTAATAGCTCCTCTGTAGCTGAGTTAATATTTTCTTTACATAGATATGAGGCTTTAAAGCTGCAAGATAGGTATATTTTTTTATTTATAATATATTTTTCTGAGCTACTTAAAAGAGGAACAGATTAAAATTGAACTTTCAAACACAAAACTTGCATATTTATTTCTGGATTATTTTATATGTGAAGATTCATATTCTAAAATGTTAACAAATGCCACCAGACTGAGAACAGTATCCCCAAGATGCCATGATAAATTCTGGTTTCAGCAGTGCCTGCTGAAACTATCGCCCACAAATGTGATCTTGTTATGTTGAATCCAACAGTTTGTTCAACTTGATGAGGCTTGACAGCCACAGATGTTGGAGACGTCACAGCCTCCACATTCGAGGCAAAGATTAGGTCTTCATAAGCTGATAATAAGACAGCTTTTATGAAGGGGAATTACAAAAAAATATATATAAAGCGAGTTTATATATGAAATATTTTTTGTCAGCTAGAACATATGTTCTTGTATTCAATTAAATTAAACCTGCTATACTTTCCTGCTGTTTATTTGACTTTTAAATTAGTACAAATAGCAGGCCAAGAGTGAGCAAATGAATGCTCTAGTGCCTTGGATTCAGCTTTAATCAGCTTTTATAGAAGCTATGTAAGATTGGGAATGATCTGTCCAAGGATGGAAGCCTTCCAAGGAAGGCAGGTGTAGTGGTGCTTGGGCTCCAGTAGGGGTCACTGTCCCTAAAGGCAATATAACTCAACCTGTGCCTATACAGGTGTTGGTGGCACAGCCTTCTGGATGAGGTTTGAAATGTTCTTTCTATATTGCAGACGGACGTTAAGATCCGACTTTATTAATTTGAGAAAGAGCTGAGATGTCAACCCCATTGCCCTGCCCTATTTGCAATAAAGTAGCAAATCCAATTAAATCCCTGTGGGGAAATTCTAGCAGTGACACAGGTAGTTAGAAATGATGCATCTCAGTAATTATAGTGTTCTGCCTTTGAAATTGAGTAGTAACATGAATAGGGTAGAGTAGAACCTTTGGAAGCTGTGTCTGTTTCATGGGTCTCCCAAAGTATTTTTTGTATCCTTCCTTTCTCTTTTGATATACTTTCCTTTGTTTTTTTTTCTCTTCTGCAGTACAGTTATTTAAAGTTTCTGACACAATGCCTTTGGTCTCCCTCAAACCTTAACGTGGCCTGTGAATTCCTTTATCGATTCTGTGCCACGGATGCATTTGTCAGAAACCTTAATTCTTTCTGAAAAGCAAATGCATTTTGTCACAAAAAAATAATCCTTTCCGTTGAAAAAATGCTTTTTTTTTTTTTTTTTTTTTTTTTTTAAAAGCTCTAACAAAACACATTCTGTCATAGCTTTGAGAGTGTTCCACAGGCTGAATAGGCTTTGTGATTTATAACTAAGAAAAACACCCTGCACTTTTTTGTTTTCAAACCATTCCATTGGGGGGGGGGGGGGGGGGGATCATTTATAACTAGCAAAAGATCTTGCAGAGAGAATTGTAAAATTTCAAACCTTGACGAAATTGCATCAGAAGAAGAGAAAGCATCAGTCAGTAGCTTTTCTTTTACTTGGAAAGCTTGCAAAATCTGCTCCAACCTCAGTGAACACGTTTCATGCTTTTTAGCAGTCCATAAAACTGAAACTCACCCTTTCATTGATGGTTTTACTGCATAGGGCCACATTCATGAAGAATAGCAAGCCAGTACCGGTACTTCTGTGGAAATATATATTGTAGTGTGTTCCAACTTTCAAAAAAACAGACACAGGAGATGGAAGTTTCTTCTTCATTTAATCATCAGTCCAAGGACAACATGAGCATGAGCTGCAGAAACCTTTAAGAAGTGCTAAAAAGAGATGATCTACTAGATTATAAAAATAGGGATAAAAAGAGTCCCATTGGTAATGAGTTACTCTAGACTTTGCTTAATATTTCTAAGATAGTTTGGAAACACTTGCAGATTCTGCATAATTCATAAAAATTGAGCCAGCATTGCATGATAATATAGATATAAGTTTATATAAACTAATGTTAATTAGAATCAATACAGATTTAAAAATAGATGAAAAAATGACGTCACGGTATATAGATCACCATTACATCATGTAAGAATAAATCATGGATATGACTATAAACAATAACAGGTAGTCATGCTGTGAAAAAACCTATAAATACCTCCAATGTTCTGATTCAAACACATGCTCCCTTGAGAAAGATATGTACAACATATTGAAATGTTGGGTAGCTGGCTCTTTAAGCTAGAGTAAAGACTTGGTGGAAGCAAAGGGGTGCAGGCTAGTGATAGACTGTCATGTTATGGTCCATGAGGCTAATAAGACTGAACCACAGGAATCAATGGGAAGTAGAACAGAATTAAAAATTAATTCTTTCAGAACTCAGAGTAAATGCATAAGATATTCAGGTGTCATTCCTGTGGTATGTAGCTGGAATTCATTATGAATTTGTGGCCATTATTTTAAAGTGTTACCGTGGCAACCTATGAATATTGCTGTGGAAATTAGGTGCAGCACATTCTAGAGAACATCAGCTGTTTTCAAATGATTCTGTAAGGAAAAGAAGTAAACCTGATTGCATTACCTTTAACACAATTGCTTTATTTCTTTTTTTTTTATACCATGGAAGATAAAGAGATTATAATTGTCTTTTAGCAGTTTGAAAAAGCTTGGAGACAGGTTGTTTTTGCAACAGCTGTTTAGAGAGCCGTGTGGGCGTCTGTCTCCCATTTCAACCCCACAGACCCTAAACCTCTCCATTCCTGTGTCTTGGCTTCAAATCTCAGACTTCAATATATATATATATATATATATATATATATATATATATATATATATAGATAATATATATATATATAAAACCGTCAGAAGTATAAGTTAAAAATTTGGATATTCAATTTTAAACCTTTTTGATAACAAAATACAGAAGTGGTAGCCCATCTGCTCAGCTGTCACATTGGATCATATGTTTCAAGTCTTCAAATGCATGGAGTACTGAAGAGCTGTTGAAGATTAATTATAAAAATTTTTTTAAAAAAAAAAAAAAAAAGCTGCAAAATTTATATGAATTCCTCTAAGGCTATTATTATTATAATATATAATATATAATATAATATAATATTATAATAAGGGATAGGCTTATGCAGTATAGCTAATTAAAAAATAAATATTATATTGGTTAGGCTATATTGGTTCTTCTTCTTCTTCTTCTTCTTCTTCTTCTTCTTCTTCTTCTTCTTCTTCTTCTTCTTCTTCTAAGTCATAATCATACTTGTAAACATTCAATATCAATCAGTATTAACATACCTTTGCCTCTTCTTTTTCTTTCTTCTGTAACAACTTTTGAGTAATTTGTTTGATAAAAGAAGAAACCTTACACAAAGAAAAGGGTTAAAGTTCCTACTTACAAATGACAGAAACAACTGGATGTAATCAGATTGGAACAGGCTTATTTGAAGTTAATTAAATAGCAAACACACACAAATTAACTTTAAATCCGCAGAGCATTCTAAAGCAAATTAATTGTTCGTTGTACTTAGACATTGTTGTTGAAAAAAATTTTTTTTATTAGTTTACCTACTAATACTGAACATCAAACATTTCAATAAACGCATGTAGAAATGCTGAAAGAAAGTTAGTGAAGTCAATGTTAAGTATGTATAGTAATGAGTGAACACAGATAAAAATATTTTACCTTTTTTTCTCCAACTATATTCCCTCATCACAGTAACTTTCCCCTGCCAAGCCATTGGCCTCTTACACCAGTAGCTAGACGGTGGAAGACAGAGAATTACTGACCCCTGGATCCGGCCTGCAGGTGTCCGCTTCAAGCTCACTGGGTGCTTGGCCAGCAGGGACCGCTGTAGCAGAGTCAGGAGAAACAGTCCTTGCTGACTTTCCCACCAAAACCCACCCCATTCCATTTTTGATCTGTTGCTATGGAAACATGGGAAGGGCCATGGCAACCTTTAGAAAGGCTTAAGTTTGCAAACTCTGTGTCTTTCACAACTGCATATTAAAGCTCTTTTCTAAAGGCTGTGATACCTGAATGCTTTGTGTTTATCTGCTGTTATGCTGACCCCTAGGTTACATTAATCTGCTGGAACTGAGCATTGGTTCCAGTCCTATGACTCACACTATGGCTTGTGTCTTAAGCAGCCGTGTTATATTTTTTGTTTAAAGGCTTTTACTTTGCTAGATGATCCTTAGAACATTTCATCTGCGATTATTTTGTATCCTTTCATGCAAATCAACAGCTTTCATAGTGTCAATCATCTTCCAAAAAAAAAAAAAAAAAATCCTTTTCAGTGTAGTGGGAAGACTCGAGGCAAGCAAAGGGGTGCAGTCTAGTGATAGGCTTGGCCCCATGTCCTGTTATGATGCAAGAAGCTAGTAAGACTGAACTACAGCAATCAATGGAAAGAAGAACAGAAGCTATGAAAGACAGGCCGCAAGATTTTATACACCTGGTGTAAGCACTGGGGGTGCAAAAAACATATTAGTCATAGTCGAAATTGTCTTTAAGAAGTATTTATTGGCAGGTATTCAATAAATCTATTTATTAACAAGATTTCAGAACACGAAAAATTCTTCATTTTCAGTTTATGGCCTCGCTATACCAGTACGGCAGGAACAATAGATGCAACTGGATTTTTTCTCTACAATTTTAATTACTCATATTTTGCCCGCTGTGCATCTTGCATTTCAATGGCTTTCAAGCATATGTAATTAAGTACAAAGATTAACACTTATTTACAAAAGGAAAAATCCAGGTGAGGACTGTTATTCCATCTGGTTAGCTATGTAACTGCTAATACTTACAATGAGAGATTAAGAATAAAAAAAGCAATTCTAAACGTAATCACTGTATGTACTACAGGAGTTCTTATTCAAGTGAGTTGCTAGGTCTCATTCATAACCAACACTCAGTTAATTAGCCTCTTTCAAGCATTCTTGTATCATACTATATGCGTTGGGTCCCCTTCAGGTACTGGAACGCTAAAGGCTGCTTTCAGGCTGTGTTCAAGGTCTGTTATAGTCTTCATTAGGTGTCCTCACACCTGTAATTTTCTGCTGTTCAAACAGCCCCACTGGTAAGTCTGGTGAAACAGTTCTTGTTGTTATGGAATTAGGAATGATGTGTTGTTTTTCCTTGAAGTTTCCACCTTTACCCTGTGATGGAGGCAGAATGAGAATATTGAGGTTTGGCGCCTTCCTTTCTTTTCTTTACATTCCAGCTGTACAATCAAATTCTCATTAGTCATTCAATATGCATATACATGTCTCTTATGTTGTCTTCTTATAAGCTCGGCATCTCTTTCAAGAGGTACATTTGTATAGAGAGTTATTTTAGTCATTGCTTTTCTTCCACAGTGCTTGTCTCATATCTTCACCTTCCCGCATATATATTTTTTATATAAAGTGTATTCTACTATAATGTGCTGTATTTACAATTCAACAACATGCTTAATTACTAAACAAAAGATGTGGGCAGTTGCTGGTGATTTTTGTTAATGGTATTGTAAGTATTATGTAACCACCAGTGCAACAACTGTATAGAGACATGTCACGGAAAGTGTTTTTGGATTGCCCATCTTGGTTATCCATTGACATCCATGATCATCTCTGTGCTGTATGATTTGTGTCAGGAATTATGGGAAAGCAATAGGTCTGTATTTCACTTTTCTGTGAGAAATGCTTCAACATGTGATCAACAGACGCAAGGTGAAAACCCCATTATGTTTTAAATAATTAGTGTATATCAATGTAAATTTGTTTTATTTCTGAAACAATAAAGAACTGCAATTTGCATTTTTTCCTTCTAATCTCCAGGAGACTACGTAAATAATGCAACACTAAAATGTATACATAATCTTGGAAAACTTGTCTCAGATTAACCCCTTCAAGCTTTACCTGAAGTTATATTGCCTTATGATTCTACTTTAAATCAGTTTGCAACTACCAGGTTCACTGTACCCCTGTACCTAAACACCACAGTATCATATGTTTTGTGTTTCATTGAAGTTTTCCTACACCTAGCAATAATTTGTGTTGCCAACTTTTCTTGTCGATTTTTTTTGTTTTTGGACAGATCCTTATAACATGGAAAGCAGAAGGATACGATAAGAGGCTGTATTAAAACCACTAATTACATCACTGCAAGTCTCTCGAGCTCTCCTGGGGAAGTAGTGTTGTGCCATATGGTAGATATAATTTTAATGACCAGCAAGACAGAACCAAAAGTCATTTTAAACATGCATCATGTGTGGCAGATTATAAATAAATAAAAATGTCACAGCTTTGATATTCTTCTTATGCTTGACTGGTTAGCTTAGGGCAAATAGTCTTATTTCCTGAGCCCTGGAGCTGGATGCTGTGTGAGAAAATGAGGTTCTTATCCTCATAGTTAGCCTGCAGTGGAAATCCTCCCACTGACTTGCCTGCCGCTGAAGCACTTCATCTCAGTCGGAGTGGTCTAAAGGTGGATCTAGACTGGAAGCGAACGGCGCGTGTGATGCGAGCAAATTTATTATCTACATCAAAAGCAAATATTTTAGCAGAAACTGTCACGTGACCCTGTCCTTATCCCTCTTGCTGTTCTCCCACCCAATTCCACACAAGACAGAGGTCGCCCATTCACAACAACACTCACGCAGCACATAGACTTCAGGATGAGCAAACAAAGCCAACACACACCAAAGAGAGAGCAAAATGACCATATACACTACTATAGAGAGAGGTCCCACTGACAGGGGTAAGAGGTAAAACACACACAAACTTACTTGCAGTAATACAACGCAAATTAAACCCCGCCACCCATAAAACAGTACACAAACAACCATTTACATAGTTTGCCCTTCTCGTCCACCCTCTCCCACAGTCCCACCAGTCCATACTGCATTATATATACTGCTGTTGCTGGAACTGGAGCTGGAGCTGTGTCTGGAAATAAGGCTGAAGCTGATCCTGTGTGTGGTTTTGTGAGTGGGTTGGGAAATGACTTTGCTTCTGATTGGTCTGTTTCACATTTCTATTCCTGTGAAGTCGCTTGCTTCACCCAGACTGACCACTTGCATTGCTCTCAGTCAGTGTAGATGCACCCATGCATTTCATTCACTTTTAAATTATTTGCTCGCATCGCTTGCTTCCAGTGTAGATCTACCTTAACCATGCAGGGTCTTCAGGTTTATTTCCCAGTGTGCATAACTGTTCAGAACTACTATCCCCTGTTCTGCAAGGTGCAAGATAGAAATGATAAGGCAGTTTTTTAAATATATTTTTATATCAAATAATATATAATATATTTTTTACTGAAAGCTTGACAGGCGTTCAGAAGGTAATTTGCATGCATGTGTGCTGGGAGCCATCCCCCTGCCATAAAACCTTTCAGTCAGAACACATTGTCTACAGTACGTGCACCGTCTCCTCCTTCAATTGCTGCTAAATCAAAATGACACAGATAGGCTGTGTTTCAATCAGGTTTGAATCAGACTCAATCACTTCACATCGACAGTTGCTTACTAACAAAATAGCCATCGATTGCATATAAGTCCTAGCTCCCATAATGAGAAGAATCAATCCCAGAAACCAGATGACATTGTACTCAATGGATCTAGAGTATAGATCCACTTATAAAAATTATATTATATGCTGGTGGATTTAAAATTTGTCACGATTTAGATCAATAAAACAGATGCCAAATTATAAAAATTATCTTAAAAGAAATTGAAAACAATTGTCATGTCTTAGTTTAGGGTTCAAACACTTTGTAAAGGACATTATTATTATTATTATTATTATTATTATTATTATTATGTTTCCAGTACTGAAAAAGGTTACACAAGTCTACAGATCTGAAAGGAGTAAATTAATGTGTACTATATAGTATATATTGCTATACATTGCCACACAGAGAATGTGGAGGGCTACTTTGAAAGCAGATGCAGTTGAGGGTGCAGGATGGATTTGTCAAAGATGATAAGCCTGTGGAACACTGTACTATTCACCTCCCTGTCTCTTTTAAGCAAATGGTCTATGAAACATTTTAATGACCAGCCATTGGAAAGGAGCAGCCATACATAGTCAGCAGCAGATGAACTGCTTTACATAAATAAATTACATGCTGGTAAAATATGCAGTGTGACTAATAGACTGCTCTCTGACCCCTGAGTAGAACTGAACATTGTCAGGTGAAAACCGTTCTGCACCAATGATTTTCCAATGAGCAGAGCCGCAATGTCTTCAAAGTCAGCACACAGCAGTTCACACGATGGGGAGAGATCTCATTTACAGACATTCTAATTAGGTCGTACTCTTTTTTATCCTTTCTTAGCTTACTGTGGGCTGGGGTCCCAAGAGCAATCCTGCTTGCAGTAGCGGAGGCTATTAACAAAATGCGAAAGTAGAAGTGCAATTAACTGAGATCTGTTGGTCTTCTATGGGTGTGGTTTGGGCAGTGTATTAAACCCAGTAGTTAAAGTACAAAAGAAAGAGCTTTATGATCTTGGCTTTCTAGATTTAGACCACAAACTCAATGTACAACCTTGCACCTCATAGAATTCAAGCCGTAGGTAGATAGTTATTTATTTTCATATTTATTTTTGTCATTCATTATTTTCTCTGTGTGTCCAGTATCACTTTATCTCCTTTTAATTTGGTGTTATAGAGCTGAAATGTAATCAGCTAGAAGGCTTTATATATGCAAAAATATGGAACTGCAGAAGCTGTGGCCTACTGCCATTGGAATCAGCTTCAACCAATCAATTTTGTTGGTTGGGAATGGTTAACTGAACCATTATGTAAATGCAAGTAATTTCACAATGCATATACTGAAGACATTGCACATTACGTGTTTCATTTTTTTTAAATCAGTCTCTTGGAGTATCGCTCTGTCCGTCTGTCATCCTGTCTATATATATATATAATTTATACATGCGTCAGTGGTGGTGGTGTTATTCTAGATATCAAAGCTTATGATCTATAACGACAAACTTTATTTCTCTTTGATTTACCTCCCAAAGCCAGCTGATTAAAATTCCTTTGCAGATCAAATAAAACAACCCTGCTGTATAATGGCGTGCTAAGCCAGGTAATTGAATATTTCTAATATCAAGAGCATACTGCCGGTATGCCCTGCAGATTGTATTTGGTGATTGTAGGTCATAATTCATTAGAACCTGTGCAGGAAATCAACAACGAAAACATTCCCGAAATGTCTTTTTTTCAAAATCAGCTGTTGGGCTTTGGATCAGAAGGCTTAATACTAAAAACACTTCTGATTATTCTGCACAATAGTGTGCAGTTGCTTTCAATACAAAAGGGGCTGTGTGATTTAAAGGCTTGCTTTTATCAGTCAAGGCTGTAATCCCCCGCAGCTTGTGGACTGGCACTTGAGACGGAGACTTTTTTTAAATGGATTATTGCTTCCAGCTTTGGGGATCAAACTCATAATCCCAGTCTTAAAACCAATACTAGCTCATGCATCAATGACTGCAGGAACAGTATGAATCCTATAACTAACAGATACTATTATTCACCCAATGCCATTATCTTAATGCACATTAAACCTGAGGTCTTGTCTACACTATGTACATATCTCTTTCAAAGAACAGACGTGTAGCTCCTTTGTCAATACCTAGCTAAAATCTATTTTTTTGGTGAATTAATTGTAAAACAACTATAGATAGATGGGGGCTGACCATTCCTTTAACCCCTTGCGATCCTATTTCGGCCCCTGTCCGACATCATCAAAAAGATGTAAAGCACAAGTCTCTAGTCGTTTTTTCTCCAGAAGAAGCCGAGAAAACCTTTTAATGGCCGAGTGAGACCGATAGGAGCCGAATGAAGCCGAAAAAAAGCGTATCTCACAGCCCCATGCACTACAGAGATAACACGGACATAAACAAAGGAGACAGCTGCTTCTGCATCCAGCACTCAAAGAGTATCACAGACATTTGCAGAGCTTTTTGAGATGTTATAGTAATAAAATAATGACTTGGGTCGCATTATTGAGGAGTTTGGTGATAAAACGAGTGATCAGGAGAGGATTTATCAGTATGTAAAGAGGTATGTGAAAAATAAAGCGAATAAGGGGTAGGGCTTGGCTGGACATACAGTATTGAGTGTCCTTTTGTGATTCAATGCCTTTTAAACCTGTTTATTACTCTGAAAAAAAAGCGTTGATATTGGGCATTGATATTACTTAGAAATCCAAGGAATCACAGAAATGCCCCCTTTTGTATTTTCCTTCCCCCCTGAGCCACTATCAAAAGAAAAGAGTTTCAACAGTTGTTAAACCCTTTGTAACTTTTTTTGCCCAGCTTTAATTCCCAACAATTCTTTTCAAAGCAATTCCCTGTTTTTAAGTATCTGCTCGTCAGGAGGGCAAGGCTCCTTTCCCAGAGTCATTGGCTGGGATAGCTTTCTCAGGACCCTTGTCTCAGAACTACCTGCAAAGGGATCTAACTGAAGAAAAATTCTTCACCAAAACGTCTGCCGTCCACAGAGAGATTTGAGAGCGAGTGTAAGGTTTACTACTGCTGTCCACTTCTACCACTGCTGTGCTGTGCTGTGCTGGTTAGGCCTTCTTACACCAGACTTAGTCTGTGTCATTTTCAGTCTTAGTCTTAGTCATTTTCACCATTGTAGTCAGTTTCTACCCCCTATACTGCCTCTTGTGTTGCTGACATCACTCTTACTCTTTTTCAAAACCTTAGCAAACATGATGGCCCATTGTGCAAAACCCTACTGACTGCGCAAAGGAAATAGGCCATAAACAATGCTAAAGCTATCTTGTACAGAAAGAGAGGAGTTTGTACATGACAACTCCTCTAAGTAAGGTACTTCGCTCAATGGGGCTTCTGTGAGAAATCCACGTGTCACAACACAAAACCCAATTATCTAATCTTTAATCATTTTCACTGCATGATATACTGTAATAGGACTATTGAGGTACTATTTGTGTATTGTAGGTGACTGATATACCAAAAATGACAGTCCTAGGTAATAGTATTGCACTTCATTGCATTTCACCCTTGGGTTGTTTTTTCACTTGTCTGGTTTCCTGGTTTGTAAGTACAATGCAGAAAAAACATCTCAGTTGCTCTGAATTACAGCACCAAAGCTACGAAAGAATTTTACTGTGGTCTTTGTGCAGATCCAATATTCTTAAACATGGAGATTGCAGATATAATACTGTTAAACCGTAGCCTTAACAACAGTTGAGCAGTTGAGCTGCAGTTGCTTTTTTCATTTTGGTATCTGACAGGTATTTGTCATGAAGGTTTGAAAGGGTATTACAGAAATAAATCAGTCTCTCTCTCTTGCTCTCTTATTGTACCTTCTGGCACCTTACCTGGGAAAGTACATTTACAGATGTCATATAGCTCATCCACATTTCTGATTGATTTTTTTTTTTTTCTTACAGGAATGGAAAATGTGATCACAAAGCATAAAATCCATTTCAGCTGGAACTGTATGTTCATTGAAGAGTGGCTATGACTTGCTCATGATATTTAGGTCTACAAAACCGTAATAGCTTACATGAAGTGTTTCTGATTACTCTGTATTTGCATGGTAGTTACTTACTAAATAGACGTGTACTTACACACAATCACAACGTTATTATGCATAGTTACAATGTACTTAATATCGAAATCTTTTTGTTGACACTTCAAGAGGCAGGAGCCAGGCCTGCGTAAAGGGACTACTAGGAAAAAGACAAAGTAACAGAATAGGGGTTTCCCCTTGACTGCTCTGAGAACTGGCCTAATCAATTGACCAGGAAGCAAGGAAGGAAACTAAGGAAGGATAGGAGGACGAATCAAGGTCTCCCTGGCTTACTAAGTCGTCTATTTGAGAGAGGTCAGGCTTGGCTAATGCTTCGAGGCTGCATGGAGAGCTTCGCAATCTATGCAGGGGGAACAAAAGCACTGGAAAAGAGAACAAGAAAATAAACACGGAGAGGAAAAACCCTGCCTTTTTGTGGGAGGAAACCTCTGGTGGTCCTGGAAGCCCCAACTCCGGGCATGCTAGCAATACGTGTTTAGTGGAATAATATTGAGGAGGGAAGAGTGAATGAAAGATTCCACCGCTGAGGAAGGACTGGTTAATTTTTTACTTTTCACCTATATTGAATGAATGGAATCATACGATTGGGGAGGAAGAACAACTTTAGAATGAGCTGAAGACAGAAGATTGAAAATGTAAATTTAGTTGCAAATCAGTTCACTGAATGGAAGAATGGGTAGAGGGAAAGGTTGAGCTCAGGAAGCCAGATGTCTGAATTGCACAATCTGCAAACTAGAAAGATCATCACCAGTGTTATTAGTGATACCTGGAAGGTGTAGGGCTTTCAAAATAAAATTATTGAAAACTGAACTCCAGACTAGCTGACGAAGAAGTTGCATAATTAGAGGGGAAGAGGAACAGCCTTCATTAATAATATGAACAGTAGATTGATTTTCACAAAAGATTAAGATTTTTCTACCAAAATGGACCCCAAAGATAGGCTGCAACGACAATAGGGAATACTTCAAGTAAGGCTGTGGATTTAAGCTGAGGAGAATTTTTGATTTCTGAGGCCAGACATCTGAGAAGCCGACAAGAGAGAGCTGAGTTCTAGGGGTGCTTCAGCTAGACGGGCTGTCATTTAGATGAGAGAGGGCAGATGGAATGTGAATGAGCATGAAATGCAGAATGAGGAATTTTAATTATTGCACAGCAGTCGGAGCTGAAGAATAAATAGGAAAAACTGCATACGCGCAATTATTGAGAGCAGGGGGTGAATAATTTGAGGCTGATGAGGGGACTGAAGAGGAAGCTGCTTGGAGACAGAATGATATAATGGGCAATGGAAGCATACATTCCGCAAGTGTTATGATTCTCATAAAAAATGGTACCACCATATCTGACAGAGAGATCAAAGATGTTAAATAAATAATAAGAATAAAAATAATAAGAAGAAAGTCCAGTTTCGGTGAGCATACACTTCAAAAAGAGCATGACGAAAAACAAATAATGCAAGCACAAATTCTCCAAGAGTGAGTTTTTTACACTGCCCAGGATCCCAACATTTTAGAGTAACACAGATTTGCATAGTCAACTACCTTGTGATCCAGAAACACTGAGGTTGCAATAACAATACAGACCAAAATAATGTCTTTACCTTCAATGGCATCTCAGTTGAGGAGAGTGATTTAGTGGCCATGCACAACTGAAACAGAGGATTTTTCTGAACCAGAGGCAGTCGCTAGAGTGAAGATTTGCAACTCAAGAGTAGGTGTGGGTGTGGCTGAAGCAGGCAATCCAGGCGATCAGATACAGTAAAAATTGAGGTGGAAAGAGGATGAATTAGTTGCTTGATAGCGTTAAAAATCTTATAACGCAAATCTGAGGAAGGATCAGATGACATTGAAAACTGAGGGTGTGTATTGGTTGAAAAATGAATTATATGAGTCAAAAGAAAACGAAAGCTGCCTCAGGTGAGTAGTCATTTTTTAAATCAATTGAAAACAAAGTTTGTTTTAAGATTGCGTCTGCAAGTCTGCATGGTAACCACAAACTGAAAAGCAAGATGAGAATTAGAATGCTGGCTATGGTATAAATAGGGTGACTGACAGGTAATTAAAGGTTGACTGACAGCTATTTTAGTGGGATGACACAGGAAGAGGAGTCCCAGCTCCAGCCCCCTGAAATACACAAGGTTCTACTTAATAAGAAATAAAAAGGGCCCATTAAAATAATGCACACATTGTTCTGCCTCTGCTTTCCTAGCTTTCTCTCTCATCTACATTATGCTTTGAGTTCTTTCTGACTTCAGCCTGTTTGTCCATTATCCATTCAGCATATTCTGTTACCTGGAAGAGAAGAACTCTATAGCTCTCAGTTGTTTACTGTGGTGTAACGGTGTACCTCAGTAACAACGCTTATTTGACATAATTGCAAAGTGAGCCTCGGGTGCTAAGCAATTAGCAAATGTAAAGGTGACTGGAAACAATTTAAAAGCACAACGGCTCACTGCAGACTCACTGAAGTGCGTAGCAATTACAAGAGTCAAGCTTGACTAGTAATGCAACCCACATCAAATAACTCAACTTCCAGCAGATGTATTTATTTTTTAGATTACTGCTGCTTTCCTGCAAGATCCCATGTGAAACTCAAGATTCTTCAAAAATTCAGGAAGATACACTTTGTTTAAACCTACAGTAGGCATGCTTTAACTTGGATTCTACTGCAACTGCAACATGTGCCATTGGGAACAAGTTCTTACGCCCCTTATAAAAATATTGAAACTCACATGTATTTAGTACCTTAAGCATCAACCCCCCACACCTCACATATTGCTGAATTTTGAAATCTGGAAAGGGTGAGGTGTCCGGTGGACACAAGCGTTAGCACTGTGCTCATCTGTTAGATGTACAAGTGCCACTGAATTAAGCCTGCTATCCAGATATAGACTGGACCATTGCTATTTAACTTCTGAAACCTGACTGTCTGATGCCTCTAGATGGCAATGCAACAGCATCTCACTCAAAAGATGGCTCCCTGATGGCATAAGACACACGTTTCTACTTTCCACGTGAATCAGCTCTCCAACACTACAGAAGCTGCCCAGAGGGATGTTTTGGACAGTACAGTATTTAAAGAACATAACCTAGAGTGCTGCTCCATTCCAGTGTTATGTGGAAGGCATAGAGTGTAGCAAAGAAGAGTTTGCCATAAATTTCCCTTTTGGATAACACTTTACTGTCTCAAACTACACTGCTATAACAAAGGTATTACAAAAATTGCTGTGTAGTTACAATGCAACAACAGGCTTAAAATGTAAAATTGCTAAAAGTTGCTAGTGTCTTTGTACACTGTTTACACATGTGGTTGTGTATTTACAATGCAAAAACTATGCAAGCACATGTGCAATTATAATATAATTACAGCATCATTAGAGACACTAAAGGAAAGTACAGTATTACAGAAAAGTGAACTTCAATCAGCACTAACGATTCAATCAAATAGTTTCCAACTTGACTATGCACTGCTGTATATTCCTCATGTTGCTTCTTTTTTCTTTGAGTTACATCTGACTTTAATGAATTCAAAGTGTGAAGCAATACATTTTCACCCAACTCTGAATTCAGATTGCTTTTTTTTAGCAGCAGAAAATGTGATTGCTGGGCAGAACATCTCGTTAAGGCAGTATGCTTTCTGAGGACACATCTGCTCCAACTAAGATGGCAGTCCTTTATTACCTTCACCACTGTCCCTCCGGGAGACAGTCAGGCAACAGCAGTTTGTGTAGAAGGGCTGATTCACGCAAAACAAACTAGAAATAATTGCACCGTTACTTATGGTTTGGAAGCAATTTGATAGACTAAGCTTGGTACTGGAATTCAAAACCATAGTGTTTCAAAAGCTGTGTGCTGAGCAGTGATTCATGTTGTGTATAAAGAATTTCGGTAAGACTTTATATTAACCCTTTGCAGTCCATTTATTCAGCAATTGTCAGGAGCGTCAGGTCCAATTTATTTTCACACGTGCTGTTTATTTTACACACGCTGTTTAAAATATATCTTTTTTTCAGAGTAAAACAGGATTAAAAGGCATTGAATCGCAAAAGGACACTCAGTACTGTATCCCCAGCCAAGCCCCACCCCTTTTTTCACATACCTCTTTATTGTCGTGCATACTGATAAATCCTCTCCTGATCACTCGTTTTAGCACCAAACT
The DNA here is from genome assembly GCF_017654505.1 of Polyodon spathula. Lineage (NCBI taxonomy): Eukaryota > Metazoa > Chordata > Actinopteri > Acipenseriformes > Polyodontidae > Polyodon > Polyodon spathula. The sequence goes on along the minus strand of NC_054550.1, from coordinate 4,147,476 downwards.
CCTCAATAATGCAATCCAAGTCATTATTTTATTACTATAACATCTCAAAAAGCTCTGAAAATGTCTGTGATATTCTTTGAGTGCTGGATGCGGAAGCAGCTGTCTCCTTTGTTTATGTCTGTGTTATCTCTGTGGTGCATGGGGCTGTGAGATACGCCTTTTTTTAGGCTTCTTTTGGCTTCTATAGGTCTCACTCGACCATTGACGTTTTCTCTGCTTTATCCGGAGAAAAAAACAACTAGAGACCTGTGCTTTACGTCTTTTTGATGATGACAGACAGGGTCCAGCATCAGACTGGAAAGGGAAAATTGCAATGTCGGACCTGGTCCAACATAGGACTGCATGGGTTAAGGCATTGCTTATTAATGTTTTATAAACTTTTTATAAACACATAATATATGCTTAATAACTATGTTATATGGTGTTAATACAACACCATATATGGTTTATAACCATATACATGATTACAGTGTTATAATGGGGGCAGTTTCTAGCCACCTATTGTACTTTGGGATGTTTAAATGTAATTCTGTCTATGGCTATTGTATGCATCTATAATGTTTATTAATATTCTATAACATAGTTATTATGTATCTATATATATATTTATAAAATATTAATAAGCAGCACCTTAATATAAAGTGTTACCAGAATATCTAGTTATGACAGAATGGCCAGTTCTTATTTGGTTTCACAAACCAGTGATTCATTTGCATTGTTCAGTAAGAAGTATTGCTCTGTTCAAGCTTTCAAAAGAGTCATAAAAAGCCAAAGCACACTTGTTTTGACCCTCATAAGCTATTGTATGCTTGTTATGTTTACTTGACTGTGTTGCAGCTATGTTTTGCTTTCCGTGCACCCATAATCTTTTTAATTCATTGGGTTAAAATGAATGCCTGCATGTATGTTTGTAGGCATGTTTGTAGGTATGTCTGCATGCATGTATGTATTTACGGTACAGCTGGCCTTTTTCTAGTTTAACCTTAAGATGGCTGCACAGTCTGTTGAAGCAGAGATTCTAAATAATTAGTTTTTGCATTAACCCCCTCTTTTAAAAAAAAAATGTTTGCATGAATAAACCATGCATTCTATAGTAAATACATATTTCTTTAATTATGTTCGCATGTACTGTTTAATAATCGTTTCTTTGCATATTTACTTACAATTTATCACCATTTATTGGGATTCAAAATGTCGGTTTAAATAGACTGAACACAAGTAAACAAGTTAAGTTAAACAAGTCTTTGGAGTCCGGAGGATATGTTGTTAGGAGGTAGGGGCAGGAATGCTGGGTGGCTAAAAATGACTTAGCATTTTATTATGTTTCATTTTTTTTCATCTCCTGGGGACCCTGTGTGTATTGTGTGTATGGAATGAGTTTCATGCAAATTCAATTTGGACCTCAATTACTTTAACAATAATTTCTATATTTTATAATTATCTCAAATCAGGAGAATATCAATTTTAAAATCAATTTCAGCAGATGCGTGGTTCAGTGACAATGTTTAGCCAGTATAGTTAATCACCTTGAACTTTTAGGGGGAGCATCTGTTTTGGGTTTGGCAACATTATTATTATTATTATTATTATTATTATTATTATATTATTATTATTATTATTACATTTTGTGTATCCCAAGTTCTCAGATAAAATATTTAAGTGCATTTAGATATTATGGTCCAGGAGGTTTCATTATAAGTAGCTTCAGCCAGTAATTAGTTCACAGGAGTTAATGTAACACAGTGTGCTATACCAGGATGAAATGGAATATTTCTTTCTCTCAGGGGTGAGCAAAGCAAGGATGCTTGCTTTCCCCCAATTAATTTATGTTATAAGAAACAGTGGTGAAAATAAAAATGCTATTTGCAGATGCAAATCATGTACGCTATGGAGATTTTCTGTAAGTGAAGAGCAGAAGAAATATTCATTTAAATTCTTCCTTTTTTGCTCAATGCGGTATATATATATATATATGTGACCAGGATGGCTGGTAGTGATGTCACACCAGGAAGAAGATCAGACACTGTGAACAAACGACGCTGATGCACAGATTTAATAAACAAATAAAAGATTTATACAAAAACAAAACACAGAACAAACAAAATGGCACTGTGGCCGAAACAAACAGACACGGAACCAAACAAGTATCATACTAGTCTACAACTAGTATGAGTAGCATTTGCCTCTTTTAGTTTCACTTTGATTTCTCTCATGACTCACACGTCCCACCTCTGTACACACACACCCCATTCAGCATAAGCTGCTTGTTTTAATATTGTGGCTGAGGGATTAACTGGTAATCAATTACCTAGTTTATCCCTTGACCACATTCGGCACAGGCTTTGGTCTACAGCCAGTTTATCAAGAATCACACCAAGTATTCTCACGATTTTATCTGGCTATCTTTATCCAGGCTGTAAACAATAATAACAAAACATAGTGTTTTTACACACTAAACCATACATTTTAAATAATAATAATACAAAACAATACAAAATATACACAGGGGCAGGATGAACCCCGTCACTATGTGGTACAGGTTAGATTACTCAAGAACCCCCTCTCCCCTACTCCCAATGAAGCAGTGATGTCTTTTTTTTCTGTAAATATCTTCTCGTTTCCTCAATGGTATAACCTCAGTCCCTTTACATATATTAATAATAAGTGGCTTATTTTCTTTCTCAGCTAGGAGATGCCTTGGGGAAAGACAATAAATATTTCCCTTCTTTTTTGTATTCATAATGATTAAGTTTTGAGGCCATATCGGTCTGTGAAGTTTTTTATTGTGGCTTTTGAGCTGTGTTCTTTCTTTCTGTCAAAGTCAAACAATTTCAGTTAGTGTGACTACAAAGTGTGAATTTAATCTAATTTGTTAAATTGAATTCATTTTGATCAGCTTGTTTATCGGCTCATCTGTCCTACAACAGAGGCGAATACAAAATAATCAATTGGCTATATCTTTCCTCACAAATGGATTTTTCATTAGCGGCACAACTATCACATTTTCAATTTACTCTGCTTGAAAATTGATATTTATTTTTAAACATAACTGGGCCCTTTCTGATTGAATGACTGCAGTTGGTGTATGCCACAAAAAGGAAGTAGACATTTAAAAAAAAAAAAAAAACACCGTACACCACCACTGTGTGCAGAACCGAGTACACAACCACTGTGTGCAGAACCGAGTACACGAGTACACAGCCACTATGTGCAGAACCAAGTACACAACCACTATGTGCAGAACCGAGTACACAACCACTGTGTGCAGAACCGAGTACACAACCACTATGTGCAGAACCAAGTACACAACCACTGTGTGCAGAACCGAGTACACAACCACTGTGTGCAGAACCGAGTACACAACCACTATATGCAGAACCAAGTACACAACCACTGTGTGCAGAACCGAGTACACAACCACTGTGTGCAGAACCGAGTACACAACCACTGTGTGCAGAACCGAGTACACAACCACTATATGCAGAACCAAGTACACAACCACTGTGTGCAGAACCGAGTACACAACCACTGTGTGCAGAACTGAGTACACAACCACTGCTTGTGGAGCCAGAGTTGACATTGCTGCCATTAGAATAGCAAGTAGTTTAGGAGATGTTAAATCTCATCCAGTTTATTTGAGTGTGTGTCAAGGGAGAAGGTTTCCTTTGGTGGGGGCAGCATGTCCTCCTGCTCAATTGTAGGTCATACCATTGATGGTACTCTAGTGGCGACTACTAGTAGCTAGAGCTGCAAAATACTGTAAAACAAACAAACAAAAGCTCAGGTGAGTCTTATTAGGCCAGGATTGGATCATACAGCTATGAGCTATGAAGTGGCATCAGCCATCACAAAGATGTTGCAATGTAGCTGCTGTAGCTCCATGTAGTAATAAAGCTTATTCTCCAGGAAACATCTGGACCAGTCAATCAATTATAACATGTATTATGTAGGGGACAAAGCCATAAATTGAGTGTCTGAAGCCAAGCCTGCATGCTTGGCTTGTAGCCTGTATTGTAGCATATTGATTTTGGTTTTGTTTGTGTGTTACATCTGCCAGCAGCAAATTCACGAGGGTCACATATTCTCATAACTTGACAAGTTAGAAGAACGTACTGTAGAAGAACGTTTATGTGACTTTATAGAACAAAGAAACACCATAACTCTAAAATACTGGCAAAGCTGTAAAAGTTAATAGCTAGAATTGGCAAATATACCACACTCTGCTGTCGCACTCCATCTTTCTTTTTCTGAAAGCCTTTCTTGACAGTAAGAATCAGTACATTTTGCTCCATTGAAGGCAAATTGCATAAATATAAAATTTCCTTTCAAACTCTGACGAGTTTTCAGTTTTACATTAAAAGTGTACAAAATAAAATCTGGGTTTTTTTTTTGGCTGTGAATCATCTCTTTTGAATATCTTGGGTTTGAAATCTTCTGGAAAAATTGAGTGCCCAGCTTGAACATCGTAGATTACTGCGGTAAGTTTCAAACAAAATCTCAGGGCGCTGCTGGCTTAGACAGATATATCTGCTCGTTTTATAGCCCTGTCCGTTCCAGTTATAGAGACAGCTTCCCTTCAACTATTCAATGTGTGTGGGCTTGCCTTTCATGCAGATCCTGTTAGAATTCAGTGTGACAAACTGAAGACACTTTCACAAGTTGCTGCCATTACAACCAATCAACTACTGTTGCACTGGTTCATAATAATAATAATAATAATAAATAATAATAATAATAATAATAATAATAATAATGCATCCAGACCAATCAATGGTCTCTTCCCCTGCTAAACCAGTCCCATGTATGTACAGTATGTGTCTCAGCTCAACAGCTACAGGTACACATGTTAATTCACATTCTGCTTTGTACTAGGGGTGTCCAAAGATGGCTGTTCCACTCCTGGTCTTTGTTCCAACATTGTTCTAACTTATTTAATTGAACCAACTAAACCTCCGTCTAGACCAGGGATGTCAAACTCCAGTCCTGGAGGGCCGCAGGGTCTTCTGGTTTTCATTTCAGCTTAAGTTCTCAATTAACATAATTGATCTAATTATTTGTTCAGTTTGACATATTTAATGTTTTTCAAGGTATTTTACAGTTGATGGTTTTAAAAATGCACTTGATTCAAGGTACACTACCTATCAAACATTTTGAGTCCTGAAGAGAAGTGTTAAATGTGTCCAGTTAATCAAATAATTACACCAACTAAGTAATTGAGAGCTCAGGACACGGCACTGGTAGCCAAAACAAAGAGACAAACAAAATGGACCACACAGACAAACACAGTGAGCTGTTATTATGATTTACTATTATGATTTACTTGTATTACCTCCATTTCCAGTCCCATTCTCCACTCACCGAACACACAACCCCGAGTGAGTGAAAACATATTGCTTTTATGCAGCTGTACCGAGACTTGATTGTTAATCAATCAATCATTCAATTGGAGTCTTGGTACAACTGAACGTGAATTAATTAAGTGCAATTCCCCGTGCTCACATATTATTGCATTTTACCTGTACATGAAGTGCTGTGCAATCCTCCTGCCTAAATACAAATATACATTTTAAACACTTGAGCTCGTAACCCATATTATATCCCATGTACCAATGACTATACACCAACATTAACACACTACATACAACATAAAACACAATAAATAGCACAGGGGCAGGCACTTTGCTACAGCTGTATATAAGCAAATTAGTTATACTTGAATTTGCTACTGTTCCTAATGCTGAAGATTTGTATTTTCTTTTAAGAGAAAGATTTATTTTTTCTTTTTCATCTTCTTCTATTATATTTATTTACATGAATGCGCAAAACCCTGCAGTCTTTAATTTTCAGCCCACAGCCAGTTTAGAGTCTTCTCAACACCCAGCATAAAACTGTTTTTATCAGCTGTCACTTTTTCTCAGCATTTTATGTTTCCCCTTCCCTGCAACACAACCAGGGAAGTTAAAAAAAGAAAAACGAAGCACTGCTGTTGTGAAGACAACAGGGTCGTACAGTCAACGATTCCACAGAGACAACATTATCAGTCTGTTCCATACAGCTTTAATCAACCCACCTTTGACCACTGAAGAGAAAGGTAAAATGCTTGTGGTGATTTAACCATAAACCATGAAAGGTTAAGTTTTAAAATCTTATCTGGGAGTAATGCCCTCCAGCAGCCGGTTTACCAAACAAATCAAAGCTATGGTACAGAGCAAGATGGCCTTGGCGTGGGATACATACAGCCTTATTTCTAGAGCGTGTGCCCAGTAAAATAGAATATAGCTCCAGAGCCCAAGCACTGAATTGGCCCATTACTTCTCCCTTGGATTGTTCCACCTGATTTCTATCTACAAGCATGATGGAATAAATGTTGTTCTTATTTTCCCCAAAAGGAGGCCTGACAATGACAGATAAGTACAGAGCTGTCTGGATGGAAGGAAAACAAAGATCCTTTTTTGGGGTGGGGGTGGTGGGCTGTAAAGAACAGAGAGCAGCATGACATTCTGAAACGAGTCATTAGTTAAGTAGTTCACGATTCTTCAAGGAAAAAATAAACTAGAACAATGAGTGGTAATTTTAACTGTGCATTAGGGCATGTCTCACAGTTAAAAAAAATATGCTAAATGAACCCAAGAGGATTATGTCACGGTAGTGTTAATCATCTATTTTGAACTCTGCATTGTAATTACACTATAGTAAGGCAGTATGTAATTTGACAACATTATAGAAGACAGGGAAGACAGCATATGTCACCAAAGAGATGGACAAATACAGGCTTGAGATTCCAGGACTGAGTGAGGTGTGATGGACAACATCAGCGCAATTCACCTTGGCCTCAGAACACGTACTCTTGTACTCAGGACCACCAAATGAAAACGATAACCATATAAATGGTGTGGGACTCATGCTGACCAAGAGGGCAAGTAGAAGCCTGTTGTAATGGAAACCAGTCAGTGAGAGGATCCTGACAACCCGTTTCCAGTGAAAATTCCACAAGGTCACCATCGTCCAGTGATATGCCCTGACAAATCTTGCAAAACAGGAAATCAAAGAGGATTATTATGATCAGCTACAGAATGTACTCAACAAAGTTCCAAAGAGGGACATCACCCTGACAGAAAACACAATTAGGAAGATTGAAGACAGAAGAGAAATCAGGCAGGGACTTGAACAAGCAAGGGCCAGAGCACAGAAACGCCGTCTTCAGAATGAACACACTTCAAAGAACATGGAAGTCAAGAAGAGTGCAAGGAAAGGCAGATGGGAACTCATTGATAGAATGGCTATGGAAGGAAGATATGGGAACCCTCTCTAACATCACATGACAAATTTCAGGGAGGAAGACTAACACAAACAAACCTATGCATGGAAAAGATGGGAATATCCTGAGCAAAACAGCAGAATAGCTAGACAGCTGGAACCCTTTAATAGCCTGCTCAGGGGCGCACCTATAGAAAATCCACCCATCATTGAGAAGATCGGGAACATCAAAAGTGGTAAAGCCCAGGGCTCAGACAACATCCCACAGAAGCCTTAAAGGCAGATGCCAGAGCTACAGCAGTGCTCATGACTGACCTACTACAAGAGGTATGGGACAAGTTCCCAAGAAAGGAGATCTTAGCAACCACCAGAATTGGAGAGGAATTCAACTCCTATCCCTACCAAGCAAGATCTTCACAAGACACATTTTGGAGAGGATCATATCTGAAAGTTGAAAGGAGAACAAGCTGCGTTTTGGGCTGGGAGGTCGTACACAGACCAAATAGCAACACTTTGCATTACCATAGAGGAATCACTGGAGTGGCAGTCACCCCTGTCTGTAAACATCATATATTTCAAGAAAGCATTCAATAAACTGGACAGAACAACTATATAAAATCCTGAGGCAATACGGCATCCCAACTAAGATTGTCAGAGTTATCAAGAGTCTATGACATTGGAATGCTTTCACACATGCTCCAAAAAATGCAAGCGAAGACAGAGAATCTTCAAACTGTAGCCTGGACCACTGGCCAAGAGATCAACACAGTTAAGACCAAGAACATGAGAATCAATACCTATCAGCAAGCACCTGTTCTCCTGGAGGGACAAGCCATCAAGGACACTGACAAGTTCACATATCTTGGCAGCATTGTGAACAAGACAGGAGGAATAGATGAGGATGTCAAGGTCAGGTTTGCCAAGGCACGCCACGCCTTCACCACCATCAAGTCAATCTTCAGAAATAAGAACATTCACTTAAAAACAAAGATCAGACTGATCAAATCTAACATCAAGTCAGTGTTACTGTATGGGGTTGAGACCTGGAAACACACTTAGAGTCTCCCCCACAAACTGCAGGTCTTTGTTAACACTTGTCTTGGACAGATTTTATGTAACAGATGGCCAGATCAAATCTCTAACCTGTAGCTGTGGTGAAGAATGCAATAAAAGCCCATCTCTGATACCATCAAAGAGCACAAATGGAGCTGGACATACCCTGTGGAAAGACCAGCCCAACATCACTTGCCATGCCCTCAACTGGAACCCTCCAGGTAAACAAAAAAGACGTGACGAAGAACGCTGGAAGCCGAGCTCAAGACCATCGGCAAGTCTTGGGGGGAGACAAAGACAAAGAAAAATGGAGAAATGTAGTAAAGGGCCTATGTTCCAATAGCAACAAAGAGGACTAAGTGTAAGTAAGGCAGTAGTTACACATTTGGTTGTGTAGCAACAATGCTGCAACATTTTTTTTAAACGATTGCATTGCAGTTACTGGTCATTTACAGCCTGTTACTGGAATAGGAATGAATGATAAAAACACTTAGAGTAGAAGAAGAAGAAGAAGAAGAAGAAGAAGAAGAAGAAGAAGAAGAAGAAGAAGAAGAAGAAGAAGAAGAAGAAGAAGAAGAAAAATTGTGCATTCCTGCTATACATTATCAAGTCTTATTATCACAGTCAGATAAACACCCACTAGGTAAGGACACTATACCCCATGCCCTCCACAAGAAGAATCATTGGCAGACACAGTCCACTTCCAATAAAATCAGTGCCATCAATTTTTCTGCCTGTACCAATCTGTAGCACAGCAACCAGCCTGGTCGATGACATCATCTAGTCATCTGGCCAGCACTGTAATGGGCACTGCCCCTGACTCTTCAATCCACCTTGCCCTCCAATATAGCGCCGACAGCCCCATGACTTGGTAGGGCCACTACTGCCAAACACTACTTTACTAAAACTCTCCAGCATCTCTCTCTCTATTCCAAGCGCCCAGAGGAATATTTACTTTAAGATGGTTATAACTCTTTACTTCGCCTCATTGAGGGAGCTCTCGTGTCTGTTCTGTATTTTGTATTTAATAGGAAAAAAAATGTATGCAGTCAGGCTCAGAATGTAGGCAGCACATCATTTCAATTTAAATCCAGGATCTTAAAAACAGAAAAGACAGTTGTTATAAAATATATAGAGGGTATACAGAATATACTGGTCTTTTATTCTTATACACTCAGTTCACCCTGTAATTATCAGTAAATGCCGCCTTTTGTAGAATCATAATCACTCAGAATTAAAAAAAAAAGCTACTTGTTTTAATTTACAGATGGGAAGCAAGGCTTAAATAAATACATAAATAAACAAATATATAAATAAAACACTGCAAAGATTAAAATGCACTGTTAATATTGGTGGCTTAGCTGTACCCTACAGCATTCCTCTTGAGTCTAATACAATTCTTAACAATCTAAATGCAATCTAAAGTAGCAGCCTTTTTACTGTGATATGTAAATGCTTTTATGCAGCGTTTCTGAAAGTAGAACCTAATTTCTTACACCTCATGACTACAGAAAGTAGCAGTTAAGTCAAAGAATCAGTGGGAAATTAACTTGGAATTTTATTGGAATTTGCGGAATTGCTTTATGATGCTATAAAACAACATTTCTTCAGGTCCCCTGGAAGTCTGCTAAGTAATATACACAATGAGTTAAATGCACAATTAAAGCAATCTTTTAATTATATGTAAAATAATTATGGTGGTGCATTTAAAGTTGTAGTTGCACACGTGTCCAATACCTTTTTAAAAGCACGGAGCAACGAAAAGGCTATTTAAATGACATCATGACATCCAAAGTTAAAGTCCTCTGAAAGTCTTTTTGAGAGCAGGGCTTGAACATCCTTGTGAAGCGTTTCATCAGTAAGCTGTGGGTTTAGAACAAGTGTAATTTCAGCTGTGCTTTTTTTGCTGTTGTGTTATCTAGTAATACCAAAGAGCAGCTCTCCTGTTGTTCTTTAATACTTGTTAATGGTTAGTTAATATGACTGCAATACCATTTAAAAACATAATGATTCCATTGGCATTTTGTTTATGAGCAGGTTACAATGTAATAATTAACCATTAACCAAATCCAGGTTTGCAAGCTAATTGTTGTTCTTTACAGAAGGTGTATTTGCATAGTAATTACGTCTACATAATTACAGTGTTATTATGCATAGTTACAATGTACTTAAGTGTAAATCTCTGAACGATATATGTAAGTACACAATTGTATCATAACAGGATTAGGGTTAGGGGGTTAGGGTGAGGTTTTGAGTTTGGGTTAGGGTTATACAGTGCAAAAAGATGAATACTAACTGTAGCAAAAGGATTGAAACGATTCAATTGATCATGGAATGTACAAGTACTGCCCAATTGTGCCACTTATGTAACACGTTGCAGATTGGGTCTGGATGGACCACCTGGGGTAGGAAGAAGGCCGGGTTTATTGTTTAACTATGCATAATAATATTGTAATTATGTGTACTTGCCCATGCATTTACTAACTACTATGTAAATACATAGTAATTAGAGACACCATAAAAAAATGTTGTATAAGCTGACTTTCTAGGCATTTTTGCAGGGCCCTTAAAAAGGGGGAGCGACTAATACACAGGTGCGATGTATGCTCCAGGGTGACTCTTATTAAACAGTTCTAATTAAAAGTTTTAATTAGTTGCTGTCAGTTAATTTTAATGTTAAATACAAGCTTTCAGACTCTTGACTGACTTCCTCTCAACCCAGAAATGTGTACATGGAGAAAATAAAAATAGTTATCAATTTTCATAAGATGAAAACGTCACAACTATTCTGCTTCACTGTTAGCACAATAGCTGTCCATCTCTCTGAATTTCCTAATCCATTGATTTGTCATCATTCAGACTGAAACCGCCTTTGAAAACGCTTCACAACAGGTTTGAAATGCATGGCAATCGCAATGCTGAAGAAACAGTACATGACTGGAGGCAAACCAAAGACAAACTTAAATATGGCAAAAAAACCCCAAAAAACTAAAAAACAAGCTGATAGAGGAGGAAAGTGTTTATGGCCCGATGTAGAAAATATTTTAATGACTTTAATACATACTGTAACTTGTTCTACATGTCATTGCAAAGCTGTGGACCGCTTGTAAAGTATGTGTATGGTTATGGTTCTGATTAACAAACAAGATGAATGTATTTGCACAGCTGCAAGTTTAGTGCAATTGTACTGCACCGTATGCAAGACTATGGTGCACTATTTAGTTTATTTATTGTTTTGCTTTTTTAATTGATGCAAGCAGCCCTGTTTAATACTTTTCTTTTAAATTGGAATTAACACAACGCATTCAGTAAAGCAAAGAAGATATTTTCTTGAATTGTTTGGGTACTTGATAAGCTAAAATAAAATAGGTTACTGTAGGATGTATAACTTGATTTTTACGCTTTGCTAATTGTTACTATAAATCCATTTCTAAACTAAACCTGTGTTTTTTTCTTTATTTATGTGTGAAAAAAAAAAATGTATTTCAAAAAAAGTGTGTTGCTAAAATTGAAGTTTCAAAAAGGGGGGAGCGACTTTTATGCCAGTGGGACCTATAAAATGATTTTTACGGTAAAGTGTTACCCTCATTTATTATCTGAACAGTTATTAAATAAAAAAAGGACATTCAAATTAAGCGTGACCCAGTTATTCTTTCACTTAAAGTTTAAACTTTAAAGAGGTTTTGAAAGTTGCCTGGAGGTTGCTGTTGTCTCTCATTAACCAAGGATTCAGATGATGACAGGCTCTGTCCTTTACTGTGGATGAGCCTTGAGATAACTGGATTTAATTAGCCATTGAAGGCTTGGGATTAATTAAAGAAAGTATCAGTGTGAATGAAGCTCTATTGGATTTTCAGTCAACAGGAGTAGATTAATACAGTGTTATTAGAATTTCAAGAAAAAAAAAAATACTGCACAGTAGATACATTGATGTACGGAAGTTTTGACAGTAAGGTTTAAAGGTATGTTATTTTAGAAGATATAACATTCAATAGCCTTGTTACTTTGTATTTTAATTTTCATGACTGGATAATATCCTGGGGATTTGAGTTCTATCACTGAAAGGCGAGTGTGAGCTTGCATGCTGGATTTAAGGGATATCTGAAGCTTATGCATAGACTTTAGTTTTGGTTTTATCTCGGTTTATGTTCTTTTGAGGTATCATTATTCAAGTCTACATTCCTTCTGTTAAGACAGTACTCAGTTTGATTAGGTTCTAGGTTCCAGATCTAAGGGAACATAAGCTATCAAGCCTGCTCAGTTTGAACACATCTACCTGCTAGGGGGTTGAGAAGGTAGTTCCCAGTCAAGGTGCTCCCTACGTCATCTAACTTTCTGTGGATGTTGCATATTGTCAAATCACATGCTTGGCCATCCATCCAACTTAATAGACGTCCCTCTTGTCTTTGAATTAGAATTATGATTCTAAATTAATTTAAATCCTAGTTCCTTAGTAAACACCTCAGTTAGGGGTGGCCAACCCTGACCCTGGAGAGCCACAATCCTGCAGGAATTCTGGGGATCTTTAAATCATCAATTGCTATAGGCCTGGAAATTGTTTTAGTGTTGACCAATTAAGAATATAATTGGTTCAATTAAGTAACTAAGAACTCAGGTGGAATGAAAACCAGAAGACCCTGCGGCTCTCCAGGACCAGGGTTGGCTACCCCTGAAATAGATTGTGTCGCTCTTGCATTTCATTAGTGGCATTTCATAGTGGCATTTCACAGCTCAGTGCAACATAGACACTGGAACTCAGTGCACCATGGGCTCTACAGTTACATATTAAATATAAAACTGAACAAAAAACAATTCAGCATTGGCACACTGGATAAAACCTGGAGGTTGTACTAATCCCTTATATACATATATACTCTAGCTCTGGTTCCTGTTGACAGACCTCTAACTCTACCTCCTAATGGAGGACATGCCTTGTGAGTGCATTATTACTGTGAGTGGGGGTGGACGCTTACTTAGTGAAGCGCACTGCTGACAGTTAGTTTATGCACTAATATGGGAACCTTAAAAGGAAATCGGCAATCTGAACGTATTGCTAGTGAAGGCACTGGTACTAGAGGGTAAGTTCAGTAAACACTCTGTACTGGTAAGAGCTAATGGAACATGTGGTCTGTCTTACTCAGTGAGATATTATTCTACCCAATGTTACTCCAGCAAGGAACCTCACAAGGTCTTTACTAATTTGTAACCAAGCAGTAGAGCTTGGCTCTCAACTGGCTGTTGTGACAGGGAGGACCATGCCGCTGGTTCTTATGTGGATGTGTGGATGCAGGCGTTAATCAACATACTAATTTATAATGAATGTATGTACTGTATATAATAAAGTGCACCCTGCAATTTGGCAGTAGTGACACTTGGAACATTTGAATGCAGTGTAGAGTGGAGGTTAATTCAATGCAATCCCTTAATTAATGTATTTCACATTTAGCCAAGCAGCATGTGTACAGGTAGTTCCACAATGCACTGCCAAATCAAGTGATTAGCACTAAGAGAAGTTATTTCAGATCGGAAGGGGTCTGATGATTTGACACGCAACAGAGCCTGCAATTTAAGCTGCTTACTTGCGACAACATGTACCTGAACTGATGACTTCAATTGATTCTAACAGCCTGCTGTTCACAGTAGAAAGGGCTCTATAGGGATTAACGCTGAGGCAGATTTATGAGATTTTGATTCTGATTCAGGCTCAACACTCCTGGTGGCAAGGCATGGATTGTGAGTTATAGTGCACTTTAATTATTTCTAAATATCAGTTCAGTCCAGGTCTGACTCCTTGATTCTTTGAGTAAAATGTTTTAGTTGCCTGACCCTGGCTTTAACGTGATTGCTTGATCTTTTGATGAGCACTTAGTAATCCATTTAAAAGTCACCTGCACAGCATGCCACCAATTTCAATATCACGTTCTGAGGTTGCCTTTAAGCGGCCAGCACTCACGTCAGTAGTGTCTGGAAAGCAGAGTTAGAACCGGCTCCTGCTGTTACACCCAGTGTGCGAAACCTCAAAGAGTTTGTATTAATCTGTCTGCTTCAGTAAAGAATCTGGACTTGAACCAACATATTTCTTAGAAATGAGGATGGGAGGAGAGAACAGGGACAAAAAACTAAGTAGAAATTAGAAATAAGATTATTTACATTGTTTTCGTTTTGCATAAATAAGCCGGCCAAATATATATTTTGCCAAACCTTTAATTTGTTTTTTATCGGTTGGTGATATTCCTCCACAAGGTTGCTCTCTTCTCCTTTGTCAATATGATAAAACTTTGGTTACCTGCTGCATTTGTCAACTTTTTATGTTTTGTATAATAGCTGGGGCTCAGAGACATTAATTACTCATCAAACAAGGCCTTTATAAATTCCTTTGATAAATGATATATTACAACAATAACAACTTGCATATAAAAAGCCCTCAATGCCTGCAATTAACAGCTATTTATAATTCTCTTTGTATTCTCGATATTGTTGTTTACTCAAACAACCAGGGTAATCAACAGAATTAATACTTGCGGCTGGTGAGAAGTTTGCTGATTTAGTTTGGGCTTGGTGCCGAATTCTTTGTGTAGGTCTGATGTTTTTGTGTTGTCAAAACTGTTGGAGTCTTAGATTGCTTTGGCTGGCCTAGATTGCTCTTTTCATTTTTATTTATTTATTTATTTATTTATACTAAACAATCAAGTCGTTGCCATTGGTTTTTTACCCAGGTTTTCTCCGCAGTTTGGAATGCCCAATTGCTATATGTATCCCAGTTCACTGCTGCAACCCCCTGGCGACTCAGGAAAAGGAGGCTGAAACACACATCCTCGGAAACGTGCTCCTGCAAATCCATCATTTTTTGCACTGCAGATTGTGTGCCGCCCCCAAGGAACTCCTGGTCATGGTTGGCAGTGACATAGCTTGGATTTGAACCCGAGATCTCCATGCTGTAGGGCCCATAGTGCACTTCATTAGGAGCGCCTTTACTGGATGCACCACTCGGGAGCACCTGTTCTTTTCATTTTGACATCATAAAACTATGACACAAAAATAAAACTGATGCAATTCAACAAAGTATATGAGTAGGATTTGACTGGTACGATTTCCATCACACATAAGTAATGCATAAAATCTGTGGGTACAGTGACTTACAGGGAACATGCTTTCGTTCGAAAGTTAAAGGCAGGGTAAGGTGTTTTGCAGCAGTATAACATGCATACGTATTTTTTTCCTTTAACTTTTGCCAGCATGCCATACTGTCAGTTTTTTTCTGACCGATATACATACCCACTTTTACCACCACCTTCAACATAAATGTTTTCTGTATAGCGTAATGCAAACTTTGTTTATGTACTGGCAAACATCCAAACCTGTGCCCTTCCTGGTTGCCCACTGTTGGCCTAGACTCTATTGACAGTGCTATGGTAGGTGATTATAACTGCATGCTCTTTGAGTGTCTTTTTTTCTCTCTCTCTAATGAGCTCAGGTTCAATGCACACAAGCACTGAAATGCAAAGGAAATCATTTATCCTGAAATCCTGTGTTATTAAATCAGCTTTTGTATTCAAGTTGATGGTATAATCTTGGATCGTCTATTATTATTCTGAAAATAATTAATAACGATACAAAAAAATAATTATATCTGAAACCTCGCAGCAATGATTCAACTAGCAGTAAAAAAAAAAAAAAAAAAGAAAATTGTAAATACAATATTTAGAACTTTTGTTCTGTTTGTATTATGGAAAGAGTGTACATGGATGACGATCAAACCAACTCTCATTAGGCTAAACAAATAATAATTCAAATCATCTCCCTTCCAGATCCTTAGGGAAGTGGTTTTGAAGGTCATGGGGTGCTCAGAGATGGCAGTTATTCATATTTTAAGATTGTGTTTAATTGAGCCCGAATATACCGTATTACTTCAATTTGCGCTTTATTTTAAATTGATCGAAATGACTGCGGCGCTTAAAAGAGGGTGGCCATTATATGAGGGCGACCTTTAATAATAATACTACCATTTTCAAAAGCTGCAATATTTTATTACATGATTTATGACATTTTAGAAGTATCGCGTTGCTTATTTTTTGTAATACAGAAGCCTACCTGTATGTAGCAGCATGTGTGGCCAACCTATTTTGACTACAGTACATTTATCTGTGACAGTTACCGAGAGCCTATTAGGTGGGAGTTGGAAGGTCAGAGGAGTATTGCACTTGCGAATCAGGAGTGTGTATTGGTTGTTAAGGGGCGGGACAAAGCTGGTGTGGCAGTCAAATCCAAGAGTGTAACGTAGATGTTTTTCTCCACCAAAAATTACCTCAGAATATCAGTTTGATTTCTGTAAAAGCTACAATATATCCTACTTTTCTCACTGTACGCTGCTTATTTGTAATTTCTCTGCAAGAGAAACCAAAACTATATCTTCTCATAGACAGTAAGCACGTTGTTTTTATTTGTATGGGAATTACAATTGAACTAAAAACAAAACCACCTATAAGAACTTCAGAAGGACTGCTGTTCTGTGTGTTTGCATTTTCTTTCAGAACTGTACTACCATAAAATAAAATGTGCTTACTGTGTGTGTGTGTGTGTGTGTGTGTGTGTAGATTAGTTTGTAATTTACGTGCTAGATTTGAGGCTCCTCTCTTTTCGAGGGCATTTATTTGTTTACTGTGTGTGTTTCTTTTAGTAGGGGGAGAAAAATATACCTTAATGTTTCTTTATTGATAGCGGCTTTTGTTCGAGGGTGGCCTCTGTTATTAAGCTGATATATGACTGCAGCATCAATACGAGGGAGTCTTTAATACAAGGGCGTCGCCAAATTGAAGTAATCTTGATTGTAGATGCTACAAGAAAAGTGGAACGGAGTGATTGATTTCTTGGTCATGCTTTATTTTAAGGGCCACTGATTAACTATTAACAACCAGCTAATAAACATGTTAATATACAGCATTTATTTTTCTGTTAATTAGGATGTAGCGGCTTAAGACTTAAAGGCAAACCGTTATAAGGAAAATAAACACTTCAAGCTATACTTATAACAGTATGAAAACTAGCAGTAATCGAAAAAGATTGGTCTTGTTGGCTTCAAGATGCAATGAATCAACATGTACCTGAAAGGCAGATGCAGGCATTGAAGTTTGGAAAGGATTTAAAACATTTTGCTTTGAGACTGGCAAGCATTCATTACTGTCACAAAATCATTTGTTTTGTAAATGCTTTATCTAAATAAATGTTATTAAATCACATACTTCATTTTGTTCATATTGCATCTTCTGGCTTTTACAGTGTATGTAAGACATACATAATTATAGGAAAGCATGTCAGAGACAAATAGAAAACTCATACGTTATGGGCCCTCTTTGAAGAGAGCATCAGTGTTAAGTGGCCACTTTTAGACTGTCCCTTGAGTGGCCTCTTAATACAGCTTATATATTGTAACGTTTCCTGTGGCGCGTTCTTTGTAAGGTGGGGATTACTCACAAAACCACACAACACAAGAACAAGTAAAGTTTAAAAACTGTTTTTTTTTTTTTTATATAGCAGGCTTTGGCAAAGGGTGAGAGGCTTTGGGAGTGTTCTTTACAAACGTAAACAAAACAAACAAAATAATCAGTCTTTCAGTTTCTTTGTCGATTCAGGTCAGGGTTCGTTACTGGGGTTAGTTTTCATACAGAAGTATTGTCCAAGTTCTGTTTGGGTTCTCCAGTCCAGTCCTAGTTCATCATCAGGTGTTCAATCCTTGATGTAATTTCCTTTTGTTTCTTTCTCCAAAACTCCTCTCCACAGTGTTCTCTCTCCAACGCCCTCCTATTCCATCACCTGCCAGGATCAAAAAGACAACAAAGGAAAGCCCAGGGTGCAGTTAAGTAGAGCAGTTAAGTAGAGATTGGTGTCACCTGTCTGCAGATTTGCCTTGATTACACCTGGAGATGTGTGCGGCTGTTCTGTTGCAGACTGGAAGTTTGGTCCTCACTCTGTGGAATCCTTTGCATTGCTGTCCGTGGTCCTGGCAGTCAAAAAAGAAAGAAACCTTGCAGGCACATAACATCCATCCACAAACACATTGTAGGTAGGTAGATTTTTGTGTTATGATATATATATATATATATATATATATATATATATATATATATATAACAACAACCATATATATATATATATATATATATATATATATATATATATATATATATATATATATATATATATATATATATAATATATATATATATAATATATCCCTTCAGCTAAAAAATAAAACCATGCTGCTGTGCTGCTTTGACCATTCCTTTTTTAATAAGGATTGTTACCAGTCTCTTTTGGTTTAGAGTAAGCAGATGAGAGATGTCAGGGTTAACAATGGCAGTAAGAGCTGTCTTTTTTTCTTTCACAGTGATTAAGAATCATTCCATATCAAGGCTACTCTGCTGACTAAGCCTGTACTCAAAGCTCATTCACGTATCGGCTACTGTCTGATAAAAGTGAACAAATTGCTATCATCATTTTTGTTAGCAGTACGGAGTGACAGACATTCATCACTGATTAGAATTTTCTGTCTTCAGGAACTGAGTTCAATGTGGTCATTTAATCTAAAACCTTCTGTAAATACAGCTATCTGCAAGGACAGTCAACAGAATAGGAAGCCTGCAGATGTATGTCATTCAATTCTGTGACTTCCTGATTTAACCATATCCCTGAAAATAACACTGTTGGGTTGCACAGAAATTGATCTCTAGAAAAACATGAAACCCTTTGTGAAACCCTTTGATCACTCTTTCTTTTTAAAACACTCCTTACTACCTCCAATTGCTTACACAAACATCATAGATCTTTCTCAGAAACTCGACATTCTTATTTGCAAATAAGAATCATAAAAAAGCCTGTTAGACTTTCATAAAAAAACAAACAAACTGAAAGTTGAAAATGAAACTAAATGCAAGAAAGAGAGCTTGAAAGTGTATTTGCAATGTACTTCATGCTTCACTTTTCAGGTATTTCTGCAATGCAGTCTTCAAAGAGGTCCTTTAACACAATGAAATAAACGAGGGCCACTGGTTGAGTTGCATTTCCGTTCAATGATGTAATTCTGTGATACCTGTGTGCATATTCAAAGCACTGCCGGGCACCATTCCTCTATCAGTGTGTTCTATATCTTTACAGAGCCACAGGAGGAATATTAAATGGAGCTGCACTACATTTCTCTGCCAAAAGAGTGTTATTATTTAATACCACTAAACGTTCGATCACGTGCCATTGGCAGACATTTAGAATTACTCCGACCTCATTAATTTACTGACTAAGCCTAACTGAATTTACATTGCAGTCATAATATTTGGGGAAAGCTTTCTGCTGTAAGCTCATGTCATGGTGTCTTAGACTAACACCACCGTGAAAATCAAAGCACTATTAACCTGACAGATGGATTTAATGACACAGATTTTGTTTTTTAGCATCTTTGATTTGTTTGTTAAGTTTAAAACTACTGAGTTTAGACACTTCAGCAAATGCATCAGTCGCTAGGTTACAGTAATGCATCAGCAGCTTTTCTTTGTAATGCACAGCACTATCACTAATTATATCTTTCTTTTTTCTTACCTAATGTTGCCAGTATTACCCCTTCAAGAGTGATGACCTTTTCTGTTTAAAGCAACGCAATAATTGCTCAGAAAAAATTTTGAACACATGCTGCATTTTCTGAACTGCTGTGAACGTTGTTTTCAGTTTTGGTAACACTTTACGTGAAGTGTCTCTAATTACTGTGCATTTACATAGTGGTTACAAAGTAACTACATGTGTACTTACACATAATTACAATGTTAAATATTTACTAGAAATAGTCAGATTTGCCTGTTAGGGGACTGAATGTGAACTGCAATATAAAGTGGCCTTTCAGATGTTTCAGTGTTATACAATGGTTAAACACAAGGAACTGTTTGGGGTTCAGGTTCTAGGTTTGTGCACAACCATAAGGTCATATGGAACAGTGATTAATCTTTATAGCAAGTTTCTTTCTTACTTAACTATAAAGCAAAAAGCAGTATCGGTAGATTTAGAAATGCTACAAGCAACATAGTAAATTCAATGACAAACCTTTTGACTTTGAGACGTTATTAACTTTAAGCCTGTTTACCCCATAGAATATATACTTAGTATTATCTGGTATATTAAAATGGAAACCAATAAGTCTCTTAAGAATAATACTGGGACACGCAAAGTACAGCTCTAGAGTCCAGGATAAGCCAAGCAATCTTAACTGGCTAGGTATTTGTAGCTGGTATTATTTGTCTTTTAAAAGTGCAAAGCTTCGCGTCGCATTATCATGTAATTATTAGTTTTTATACATGCCTATGCTGTAAGTTCTTATACAACTATTTTAATGTTGTTCTTATTGTGTTGTGTCATCCTTTAAAGACACATGTAAGGGCTCCCAAGTGGCGCATCCAGTAAAGGCGCATCTGCGTGTGTGCAGGATGCGCCCTATAGCCTGGACGTCACCAGTTCAAGTCCGGGCTATTCCACAGCTGACTGTGGATGGGGAGGGCTTAGGTCAGCATGGGTATCCTCGTCTCACCACTCACCAGTGACCCCTGTAGTCTGGTCAGGCACCTGCAGGCTTGCCTGTTAGCTGCTCGGGAGCTGGGTTGTCCTCCGACACTGTAGCTGCTGGGTGGTGAATCCGCGGTGTGTAAAGCTTCAGCGTGTGTTCATCTTCACCCTTCTGAGCTGAGTCTAAATAATAACAGGGCATTTCAAATTGGGAGAAAATAACAAAAAATAACTGGCAACAACTAAGTTTATTAAAAAAAAAAAAAAAAAAAGAAAACATGTATAGATGCATTGATTGTTGGTTCCTGGTTACAGCAGTCTTCTATATGATAATCCCCAAAGGCTTGGTATAGTTTTACAAAACACTTCTTATCTGTGCCCCAGTGTCCTTTAAACCCATGGGGTACTTCTTCTTTAATATAAATAAAGAGCTTTATATTTATGGACAAAGCATTGCAAATATAGGGTTTACGTTTGTAAAATAAATGAAGCAACCAAACAATGTGCTTAATGCCTGTGTCTGGATCAGTTGACACAATTAAAACACTGGCACATTAGGCAACCTGGCCGTGAGATAAATGGTTTCCATTAACTTTCTCATTAGTTCAAAGTGGGATTGTTTCTTTAGCTCTGAGTCATTTGTCTCAGTTTGTGCATTTTCTATTTACCGTTGCATAAAGCTTGTTTGTATCCAGGCCCATCCACTTCCCTGGCTTATTTCCCATGAGCCCATTTTCATTTTTATTGTGCACTAGCCTACAACACTAAAAACTTTATGCATCAGACAGGAACCCTCAAAGGAATGACAACAGGTGTAGTACACCCCCCCCCCAAGACATTTCAAACAGACTGGCTATATGGTTTTGTTTTTTGTTCTGATGCAGCTTGACGTCATTTGAAATTCAAAATGTTATCGCTATACAGTATTATTAATATATTAGTAGCAAATTAAGGTTTGATTTGTCAAAAAACAGTAGACATGGAATCTAATATTGTCCTATTTATTAAGGAATCAGAAAGGGGATGAATAGAGATAATCAGTGTATATATTTTATCTTTCTTTCATTCTTTCTGTCAACCAGGCAGCAGTATTGTGAGACACAGGGTAGCGTATTGGGACTGAGGATCTGTATTGCAATATATTGCAGTACTGAAGACAATATTGCAATATATTGAGATACATATTGGAATTCGACGCAGAATGATGCTGATGTAGATTATATACTATGCTTTTTGTCATTTTTATGAAATTTCCAGTAACTCATTTTTCTTGGATCCTCTGAAGTTCGTCCATGTGCTTCCAATTAGAAAAATAGAAAAACAGTGCTGTTTTTTTTTTTAATTCATTAAAAACATTGATTTTAAATGGAATTTTTTAAAATTGTATTATAAATAATATATTTATTTTCATTTTATATTAAACATGTTTTTTTTTTTTTTCTCACAACTTACAGTACCAGAATTGCAGAATTGAGATAAAATGTGGAAGGTCTAGGGAAAAAAAAGATATTCAAAATATAAAGTAAAATTGTCCAGAACTGTCGGCAGATAGTCTTTAAAAACAAATGTAAAAACAATAAAAATTGCACTGAAACAGCTTTAATGGTAACGATGCCCTGTACAGTATATCACGTCCCACGTCCCCTTCCCCCCCTGTATTACAATTACACTCAGTACTGCATCTTCAGCCAAGCCCCACCCCTTGTTCACTGTATTTTTCACATACCTCTTCATAGTCATGCATACTGATAAATCCTCTCCTGATCACTCATTTAAGCACCAAACTCTTCAATAATGAAATAAAACCTCCAAACTCTCTTCACTTTCAACCAGAGTTGGATTCAACACGTGGTCTCTAGAGGTCTCTAAAGCATGCAAGGCAAGTGAAGAGAGCTGGCTTTGTTGGCCACCTGTCTTTCAAGAATTGGCCTGACTGACCCTTTCTAACCAGTGTCAACATTACAGTAAAATTACTTTTAGTCCTAAATGCCCATACTGAAGTATTCATAACTAAACTATTTGAAATCAACTCAAAATGCCCACCTCTCGCCTGCCTCTGTGCATTCTGCGAGCTAAGCAAGCACAGCAAAATACCAAACGAAGTACAGGTAAAGGTTTTAGGTTAAAATACTGGATGAACTGGGTCAAAGCATTCAAACGTGTAGCTGAAATGTCTTTCACAGGGGACTGACAAAACCACAAGATTTGAAAGCTCTCTGAACAGCAAATTCTTGGAACTTTGAATGGAAAGAAAATGGCTTTCTTTCTTGTTTTCATAGCAACCGGTTGGCAGAGCAGGATATCATCACAGCTGTTTTCCTTTCCCTCCTAATTATGTGTTTCTCGTGTACAGCAAGCAGAATGTAGTGTACTTTACTTACTTTAGTCTTGGTCCCTGATTAAGCTCAGCTAAACCTTAATGATGTGTTGCTGCTGCTGCTGCTGTAAGTTCCTTTTTGGTGATAAAGGCCATTTCTTTTGAAACTGATGAGAGCTCCCATACGCTTGACTGTCAGCTGCCACTGGTTGATATAAATAAGCTTTGTGGTGTATCACAAGGGAAAGAGTTTCTCCTTTGAATGTAATAAGCCTTCAGGTAGTGGCATTACAAAGTACTATGTTTTCAGATAATGAGGCTTCAGGCTGCTGGAATATACTGGATGTCATGGACTATGGATTTCATGCATAATTCTTGGAAAACCCTTGCTTTATATGCACATGTGGCCAATGCCCAATTATCACTCTATTATCTAACTGGGGAATGGCCACATGTGTTCGGCAGGGAAGCCCAATCCCTGCCAAACTTAAATACAAAACACACACTATTTATATACAGTGCTACATCCTTATAACAAGTTTGTCTGTGTTCGTAATTGGTGACTGCATTGTTTGTTTTTTGCCTTATAATTAATGTTGGCATTTTTGTTCCCTATATTATTTACAATGGCCAAATTCATATAGTAGCTGACTGTGGACAAGGAAGGAAGGGGACACACTCAATTTGCAGCTACTCAAATCCATGGTTTATTGGGATGATTATTCCTGGCCCCTGTCATCCTGGGCCACACCAAAAACAACAAACAGTCTTGCACATTCACACAGCAGCCCTTCTGACTCAGCTGTCAACTCTGTTCGCATTGATGTGAGCTTTCATGTCCCTACCTACCCGGACATCAATCAATCCCGGCCGAGGTAAGCTTACTTCTTTCCTGCTTACACACACACACACACACACACACACACACAGGGTTGGTAGACCAGTTGTGTAGCAGTATCAATCCCGGGTCTTTACGATATATACTGTATAATAGAAACTGCCACTCCACCAGTTTAAAGTTTACACAACTCTTATTTAAATTGTATATTTTTTATAATAAATGTTGTAAACTGTAAATAAATAACACAGAATCCAAGGACGTGATTACACACTTGTATTGTTTTGTACTTGTATTGTTTTGTAATGTTAACGGACAGTTTGTTTTTACTTATAGAAAACAAAATACAGTGCAAGCACAAGAGCTTTATAAGTATTATTTTTCCCAGTTTCAACTTAAATGAGTTTAAGTACAGTATTGTAAAACAACAATACAAGCCAATATTTGTGAGTCAAATTGCATTATCGGGGAAATTTTAGCCACGACCATATCATGTTATAAACGATTCTGCACTATAATGGGTCGCGTTATAACGGGGTAGCTATATATATATATATATATATACTGCAGAAGCTTTGTGATTAGGGTCCTATATCTCAATGTTGGTGCATCAGAATTATTCATGATTTAAACTTCCTCCCGACCTTGCTCTGCTATTGGTATCTGGTATCTGGCATTTGCAGGTGCAGGTCAAGATAAGTCAAGATCATGCAGAGCTACCCAGTGCTGCGAATAGATCAGCGTTTTGAAGATAGCAGGGTCCCCCAATTCGTTACAGTATATATATATATATATATATATATATATATATATATATATATATATATATATATATATATATATTCTCCTTTAGTTAAGAGACCCCTGCAGTGATCTTCCTAAGCTCACTTCAAAGCACACAAGACTGTAGGTTAATCAGGTGGAATTTATGAGCTGGAAAGTGAATAGAATAATAACTGTGCCTAGTCAAGCCTTCAACTAGCACACAGCTGTTTCCATTAGGCTGCAAAACAATGATAAAAATAGCATTCAGATGTGCATTTCCAAATAATGACACATTAGGGACTTATCAAAACACCTCCTGTAATAAATTTTGCAAAGAATACTGTTATGTGGCTTTATTCAGATACAAAACAGACGGATAACCATGTGCGAAAGCCATTTAGGATTGAATATTAGCTGGCAATGGATGGAACGTCTGCTCAGCCATCAAGTCCGCAGCACAAGATAACTTCATACAGTTTTAATGAAGAGCACTTTCAATGAGACGGCTCTTCATTCTGTTGCAGGTCTGTCTGTTCACAGCACAGCATTGAAGCTGGTATTAAAAGAGATGGGTGTGAAACTCTGCAGACCCCAATATTTTTTTTCACGTGTCACCTTCGAGCAAAATCAGCTGAGGGATGCTACACAGGGCTGTTTTTAGGCTCAAAAGTATTCTTGAAAGTGCATGATTAGCAAAAATAAATAAATATACTGTACCTTTACAACTGTGTCAGGGTTCAGGATTGGTTTGTGAAATAATATTGTACAGTATGTTAAAAATGAATAAATAACTATTGAACTCAGAAACAAAAAAGATTGCTAACATGTTCAGTTTTAATAATGTAATCGATTTTTCTGTTTGCCTTGTTATATTCCTTCACTTGATTTCTGATTTTGCATGTGTCCTATAATAGTAGTTTAACAATGGAAGTTTGTAACAGTCCTCCATGGCAGATCACCAGGCACCTTAAAGGAAAAGCAGAGAATAACTAATGCGATCAGGCATTATTTCCCGCTGCGATGCCTCTCAGGTTTCGACTACTCATGCCAACACTGCCAGACAAGTGATAACTGATATACCCTGGGGGACACAATATTGAAACTTGCTGTTTCCAGAACACAAAGACAAATGTCATCTCCACTCAGAGGATGCAGGAAATAAAGATGATTCGTTTGTGATTGCACCTACACACCCACACATCCACACAAGCACATGCGTGGGCAAGTCAAGCTGCAGAGCAAACCACGTGGAACTGGAGCAAGAGTCCTTGAGACGTAGCAAAAGTGTACTGAGCTAAGTGGCTGAAAAAAGTTTCCTGCATGTGGAGCAACACAGGAGTTTTTTTAGTAAGTCTGAAGCAAGTGCACTAGCAAGAATGAATAAATCAATAAATAAATATGACGTTTCTTTTCATTAATAAAATGAAAGGTAACACTTTACATTGTGTCTCTAATTACTGTGAATTTACATAGTTACTTATTATGCATAATAACATTGTAATTATATGTAAGTACACGTGTATTTACTATGTAACTACTATGTAAATATACATTAATAAGAGATGTTTAATATAATGTGTGTACCAAATGCCATAATATATTTCTAAATCAGCCCAGTTGTGTTTGTATGTGCCCTTTTTGCAGTCTTTGAGCAAACCTTTGCAGATGCAGGTGCTCCAAAAAAAACCTTAGACCCTGGCACTGCCTCGCTAATCTTCATTAGTGTGGTACGCAAGACTGCTTTAACACTAGAACCGCTGAGGTTTTGGACTACACACAACCACCGCACACGCAAAATGTGCGGCTTCATTTCAAAAAGGCTTTGATATGAAAATGAAAAACAAACAATAGGATACAACATAATTATTTTATTTATGAACATCATACATAAGATTTTCAGAGCAGAAACACTGTATTTACATTGAAAATTAAACTTTTTCTTATAAGAGCACATATACATGAACACGAAAAACTGTGATAAAATACACTTTACGCAATAAACTTCTGTGTAAACAGGTGTAGAAAGCTGTATGCACATATATAATTATAAAACATAAATGACTAGTTATAAAAATAGCATAAAACAAAAATATAACATAATTTATGCAACGTGAAAGCACTTTGGGTAAAACAAAGTTTAAAGGCTCTGTCTGTCTGTTTAGAGTTCAATTACAATTTCATAAGTACAATCAACGCAGAAAGCACACTTTTCAACTGTACCAGTGCATTTTCCACAGACTGCCTTTTCACAATGGACGCAGACATCAAAAGCTCTGTTTTTATTGCATTTAGCAACCTGGCATTGTCTTTTATTCCATGTGCCAGTGGGCACAGCTCTGGCTGAAGGTTGAAGGGCCTTTGCCAGCCGGCTTTTGTGTCTCTTATCAAAATGTTTCTGCTGTAGCTCAAGGGCTAGCTGCAAAATGAAGTCCTTCCAAGTGATTGTATTGCCGGTGCACTCCTTGAACAAAACCAAAGTGTCCAAAACATTATAAAAAACAGCCACAGGCCACCAATGAGTACCACCTTTGACAGAATACAGCCGTGCCATTTGATCCAGTATAGCCACACCGTACTTCATTTCGTTGTAAAATGCAACAGTCTCTGTGTTTCGTTTAGCATCAGTCCCGATGGTCACTGATCTGTGAAGCGAGCTTGGAATACGCACATTTTTTTTGCACAGTCACACTCAGGGTGTCACAGTCGTTCTGTGCCACATCAGTGTTTCAAGCACTCAACAGGATTATAATACTTTCTTTCACAATGGCTTGGATTTTATTACAAAGCCCAGACTAAATTGTCATCTATGTTGTATTGATTTCAATATGCCACATAAACTGCTGGTCTTGCGGTTGAAGAAGCAAGTGTTTATAACTTATTAATTTTTATGATTCTGCAGCTGAAACACCGTATGGGTATTTAATTCAAATATTTAGTAACACTTAAGAACGGACATTCACATACACGAGATATTCACATAACCGGAGATATTTAAATTTGAATCGCAAAAGCCATTCAAAAAACGACTATGGCTGTGCTAGTGTTAATTACTTAATAGAAATAAGCCAATAATAGAGGCTTGGCGAAGGCTGAACAACCTCCTGGTAATGATTGTAACAATAAACTATTGTAGAAAAGAGTAAGACTCGCTCAAAATTCATGCATGGCTGTCTTCAGGTAAAGCATTGGTAGTCACCCGTGTTGTGCTGATGAAGCTGTGGAATACACTATTTGACAGTCCTGACTGGAAAAGAATAGGGGATAGTATGGCAATAACAATAGCATTTG
Source organism: Polyodon spathula (assembly GCF_017654505.1). Classification (NCBI taxonomy): domain Eukaryota; kingdom Metazoa; phylum Chordata; class Actinopteri; order Acipenseriformes; family Polyodontidae; genus Polyodon; species Polyodon spathula. The sequence goes on along the minus strand of NC_054550.1, from coordinate 4,119,421 downwards.
CTGAGTTTCTATTCATTCCTGTGGTCCCTAATTACAGATTCAAAATGTGAAGCATCTAATTTATATAACCCCATCTGGGTCTTTATGCATACTCTGTTGAGTAAGTTAGAATGGTGCTTTATTAAGGAGCCCACACAAAACACGGGTTCCGGAGAAAGGTCAGAATCTCGCTTGTGCTGTGTTACCATCTTGAGGGCTGCACTGCCCTCAGGGTAAGAGAAGAATAGCAATCTTCAGCGACCACTAGTGGTCAAGCGCCCAATGAGGTGAGCAGGCTGTGACTTAGTGTGCACCTCACTCAATGAATGTGTACTTTTCTGAACACATGCGATCAAAGATTTGCCTCTTACTGCGATTAAGGTTTGGATCTACTTTTCTGATTGTCTAGAAATAGTAGAAAAAATAGCTTCTTTCTCTGGTGTAGCGCACTCTGCCATTAGGTCTACTTTGCTGTACATTTATAGCTTACCTTAAATAACTCCCCTGCGTGGCTGATGAGGTGGGCTATTAGTTTCAGTCGAGAAGCTCACCTGAATGATTTATGTAAATGCATTTGCTTGAAAAATGAAAACAGTGGGCTCAGCCAAGCACTCAAGGGCTGCCTTGCAGCTGCTTCCTTGGGTGGAATATTGAAGAAGACAGTGGAGTGAGATACCCGAGCGTGCTTATCTAGACTCCAGGTTACACATGCATACCGACAGCATTTCAAAACCCAGGAGAAAGACAGACAATGGTGGAAAATGCAACGGCAGCTGATTGGAGTGAAATGTGAATATAATTGGCAGAATCAGCTTTTTTATTCTCTCTTCATTTTAGCTGATTCATGTACTTCTTGATAGAAACATTAATCTTGACTTGAAAGATTTGAGCAAATAACTGGCCTCCCAATCCATCACTAACATGTCATATTAATACATCTCAGAAGACCGTGCTACTGAAAATTCTTATTTGTTTCTTTTCTTGTATTTTTTTTTTTTTTTTTTAGAGTAAAGGGTGCTAACACACATTTGAGGAATCCTATGCCCTATCACTAACTCAGCTGTTTCAGCTTTTCAATTTCATATTAAAGAACATCTCTGTCTGTTTGAATGCTGCAGTTGCTAGATGTATCAAGATAATGAAATACCTTTTTCAACTGGTTTCTATTTTCCCTGTCAGGTATTACTTTACCAGTGAGGTAAAGAGATGTATGTTTGGAATAGTATTCACGTCACTGCACACAAGATGTCACAGATTTAGTGCAGTTGCTGCTGACAGGTTCAAATTAGGACTTATAATGAAATGAATGCTGCTGTTGTTGGATGTTGAATTGAGAACATTCTGTATAGACGCTCTGTGTTTCTTACCTGCAGGCTGTCACCGTTCCCACCACATTCCCAGGAGCTGATTGAGTCACTTCCACTCTACCTCTTCTCTGAGCTCTTTGAGCCCCCCAGGGGTCGCAGAGAGGAGGTCAAAGCCACTCTAACTGGCTGCTAAATCCAATCTGTCTGGCTGTTATATTATATGCACATATATTAACTTCTACTTAAATTAACTTTCAGTCCATTTGGTCTTATTCAGTTTAATTGCCCATGTGTCTGTTTACTTGAGCAAATGGGCTTTTTGTTATTTGGATAATATATATATATATATATATATATATATATATATATATATATATATATATATATATATCATTTTTTTTCTCCAAATAACCCCACCACTTTTAATTAAATGCCTGGCCATGGTGTTCTACCTTGAATGATTTCTCTTTCATCAGAATTAACGCTGCCTTTTATTAAACTCTGAGACTGAGGGACTGGAGGACTGACGACGTGAAGGTGAAAAGGTCTTGTAGTTGTGATTGACTTTTCAGAGTTAGAAAAATGAGAAACGAGTTATAATAAGAAAACTCTATCTGCAGCATTATGGAATAAAGAAATAAGGTAACACTTTAAGTGTCTCTAATTGCTGTGTATTTACATAGTACTTACATAATAAATACATGTGTACTTACACATAATTACAATGTTATTATGAATAGTTACAATGTACTTAACCTGCAAATCTTTTTTGCATCATTGAGACAGAGATCGAATGTTGCTTGGTGTTAGGTCTCCTTCCTGACTTGCGACGGCGCTGTGTAAAGGGAACAGAGTAACCTGGACTGGATGGCCTGACAATTCACTCATAGGGTTAGACGGAAGTTGGTCACCTAGAAAGGGTGGCTGATCTATGGTACACTAAATCATCGACCCGGAGGGGAACAATGTGTTAGCCATGGATTGGAGGAGTGGTTGCAATCGTTGACCAAGGGGTCATGGTTGATGGTATTTAGGGGGACGTAGTTAAGTGATCTGTTTCTTTGTTAATGTTACCAACACTTCACCTTGTTTCACTAAATAATTGTATTTTCACTACGAGCACTAGAGCACGCACTGTGGACTTGTGTTTGTGATTGTGTAAAGTGTGCGTGGAAACTAACAGGGTTATGATTAAACAGGACCAAACCGGGGATTAAAACAGGAATACACGCCGCTGTATTGCCTGTTAACATTCTTATTATTTACTGCTGTTACATCATCAGGCAATTGGATTATACAAATAAAACAGCATTGCACCTGGATTATTATTGTCTGTCTGATTATTGCTTACCTGTACCTGCACACTGGTATTCACTTTGCCACAATGATATATGTAAGTGTACAATTGTATTAGAAAAGGGCTAGGGATATATCATGCAAAAAAAAATACACATGAAGTACATTGTATTTATTTATAATAACACTGCAATTATGTGTGCGTACTCATGCATTTGCTATGTAACTACTATGTAAATGCACAGTAATTTGAGACACGGTGTAAAGTGTTACAATAAATAAATAAATAAATAAATGACAGATTTATTTTGGCTGTAGTGACAATGGTTATTAAAGTATAAATGAAATTATTTTTTCGTTGAGTTTTCGATGATTGGGGTGTGGGGTGAGTAATGGACCCCTTTTGGCTGTGATTTCCCATTTCTCTGATCTCTTTGCCTCCGATCAGCTGCTCTGATTTACTAATCTGAATCTGCATCCTGCGGGGAAGCCAGGAAAGCACCACCTAATAAACCACACTGACATGCTCAATCTGCTGTGCAAGAATTCACTGATTGAAAAACAGCGCCAGGAAAAAAGATGAGCACAATTCTCTATCTGCATTTACACCCCTCATTAAAATTTTCAACAATAAACCTAGATTATTTTATGAACCTATATTGGAAAATTGAACGGATTTATCAGACCATTCCTAGCTTAAGAAATACACATATTTCAGTCCCGGCAGACTTGTTTTTTGGTAGAATCTTGATAGGTTGTGTTTCATTTTAAGATCCACTTTGTTATTTATTAACTGCAACTAGCTTACTAACAGGCTGTTCATGTTTTGTTAATAGATGGTTACTATACTGTAACATAAACTGGTCAAAAAAGGCCAGATAATTGTTCATCGAAAATCGGGTCCCTAGTTAAAAATAAAGTGCAAGTCTGTCATATCATCGAAATTGGGTTTCGTGCAGATGAGACCAGGTTTAATATTATTATACATTTTATTTTAAAATAATTAAAACTGGTAATTATATACAAGCTATTAATGCAACGTGAGCTGTTTGTTCACAGTTAATGCAATAAAAAATAGTCACACATTTTTAGTAATACTCATAGATAGATTTTGTAATTCAATTTTTATTAAACAACTTCAGACAACAAATATTGAAGAGAGCAAACATTGTCCTATCCCATCACCCCCATAAATACTTCCTCCGTAAATCGCAGAGCCTTAAGAACCATGCACCTTTCTAGTGCCTTTTCCAATTTGAACTGTATTACAATAAAAACCACATTTAAACCAGTGAATATCATACTGTTAACACCTTATATCACACATACAACAAGACACAAACAACAAGAGTAATATAATATACTGGGCTTAGAGAAGGGTGCAGAAGGAGAATACTATATCAGCTATGCATGTCATATAGGAAATAATAATAATAATAATAATAATAATAATAATAATAATAATAATAATAATAATAATAATAATAATGTTGTTTCCTTTGAGACAGTCAGTGATTTCCATTGACAAGACACAAGTTGAAATGTGACATCCTCTTGCAAACAATGAAGGTTGATTTATAGTCAGCACCTAGACTGTGACCCAGAGAGTTATGTCACTGAAGTTAGGAAATGATAGGAAATACTAAACTAGGAACCAGCGTGCACACACACAGAGGCTAGGTAGTGAAGACTGATACAAAATCAAGACAATTATTGTGTTCAGTATTTTATCATTTAGAGTGTGACAGAAGCACACGGTCAGCTGTTAAATGCTTCATGTCATGTTATTAAAAAGAGTATAAGACTATATTTCTATGGCCTGTAATTATTGTTTAAACATAAATAATATGCACAAAATAAGGTTTATAATAACCTTTTAATACATTTATATAGGCATTAAAAAAATAGGTCTCTTATAACTTAACATGTTCCTATTTGCAGTTAAGTGCTCCTAGGCTTGGAAAATACATGCATCCAAATTGCTGCTGGCATTACAATCCCATGTGATTAAAAAGTGCTCAGCCAGAAGTTCCGATCTCATTTTATTCCAATCAGGAAAATTGCAGTTCCACATCCTGAATGAGCATTTTGATATGTGCAATAACACACGTGCGGTGTGGTCTGCAGCAACAGAAACCACGCATTTTTGTGTGTTTCAGCTTGCAGTGGTTTCAGACCATTCCTTTTTTGTTTATTTTGGGTTTTACAAGTAAACAGGTATAAGAAGACTAAAAGGGGAGGTGCTGCTGAATAGCAAACAGTTCTAGAAATGTTAAATCCTTCATCTGAATTCACTGGGCTGGCAGTGTTTCCTACACACCTATTAAGATACATCAAAGAAGCCAATTTCTCTATGCATTTACATGTCTATGACACCAGGCAACAGGACAAGAATGCTAAAAGATGTTACAGAAAAAATAAGAAAAATGAAAGAAAGGGGAAAAAATGTCTGAATGCAAAGTCTTGTCATGCCTTTGTGTAATAGCGTTATTTAATAGTGGAACAACGAGGAACACACAAGCCCTGATTGATGATTGTCAGCTAGCAGTTAGCAAAGCAGGGATTTTTTCAATCAAGTTCAAGCGTTGTCTGTGTTTTGAATAATAGTATTTCATTACAGCAGACAGTGTCATTTCAGTGCTCATTAGGGTGTATTCTTCAGGCCCATCTGTGATCTGTGTCGACTGCAAAGTTTCACAGTTTTACTACACATTTCAGTTTATTTCATGTTTCCTGAGCTCAGGCTTCTGCATATTCCACTTTATCACAAAGGAAGCACTGGGCACGTAGAGAAAAACGAACAATGCCCATGTAGTATACAAACCATTTAAATGAGCGTTAATGATTTAGAAAGTTACACAGAACTATAGGATGGCATGCTAATCTTGTTTGGTTTTGTGGAATTACCCTTCAATTATAAAAATCAAGAGTAATGGATCATGGACGATTGCATCGCAAAATCCCTTTGATTACATCTCCGTGCTTCAAGCATAACCTCAGCTGTCAATCCAATGTAAATCTGCCAGAAACACAGCACGCCTACTTTGTAGATCATTGAACCTGACAGTGTTTAATCATCAAGAATGATTTCCGGAATGGACATTGAAGAGTGGCAAGGCAGAGTTTTGCAGGGTCACTAAATTCAATCTTTTTGTCTTGTTCTTAGATAACTCTACATTGAGATGTCCTGTACCTTCCTGAAATCTCATCACTGGCAGTGAAAGAGTTAGCACGGCTTTGGGACAATGCAGTTGCGAAAAAATAATAATAATACAAAATAATAATAATGATCTTCTGATAATAATGATCATTGGGCAGTGTGCTCTGGGCTTAAGGTTTGTCAAATTGCTAAAACAAGTGAACAAAGCTCATTCATAACCACAACTATATAAAAGTCTAAAATATATCCACAACTACAAATATTGAATTACATAGGTAATCTCTGTATCGTCAGTGTCACAGTCTATAACCTTCACATTTCTGTTTGAAGGTTATAGTCTTTCATTAATTAAAACCCTCCTTTTCCAATTGGAGATTAATTCCTGATAAATTATAACAATTAACATGGATTTGCTTTTAAATTCCCACGCAAACAAAACAAATAGTCTTAAGAAACACTGCTCGTTAAGATATTAAAATTATTTTGCAAATCAACTTAATTTCATAAATCAAGTTAGCATTATTATTTAATAATGAGATAGGCGTAACGACCTCTTGAAAATGCCAAAATCAATGCTACATAACAATTTGCTGATTAACACTGGAGTTATCATTTACAATCCTGCCCAAAGTCTCTTACTGACCCTGATTATTCTGAAATATTAGGCAGTATTCATTCATTACAGGTCCAGAGGATATTGGAAGTGAATTAAGATTTAATTTTTGAAGCAGCTGAGTTTTCTAGTGGACTGACAGACTGATATCAGAAGGATGCATTGTTTCCAGATGGGCTCTGGTACAAACAAATATTATTTTCCCTTTCCTGTCCGACATCATCAAAAAGACGTAAAGCAAAGGTCTCTAGTCTTTTTTTCTCCGGAAAAAGCAGAGAAAACCTTTCAATGGCCAAGTGAGATCGATAGGAGCTGAATGAAGCCGAAAAAAAGGGGACATATCTGAACAATACAGATAGCCCCATGCACCACAGAGATAACATGAACACGAACAAAGGAGATAGCTGCTTCTGCATCCAGCGCTCAAAGAATATCACAGACATCTGCAGAGCTTTTTAAGATGTTATAGTAAAAAAATAATGACTTGAATCGCATTATTGAGGAGTTTGGTGATAAAACGAGTGATCAGGAGAGGATTTATCAGTATGCACGACTATAAAGAGGTAAGTGAAAAATACAATAAACAAGTGGTGGGGCTTGGCTGGAGATACAGTACTGATGTCCTTTTGCCATGCAGTGCCTTTTAAACCTGTTTTACTCTGAATAACAATATTTTAAACAGAGCGTGTGAAGTAAATAGCACGTGTGAAAATAAATTAGACCTGATGGCCCTGACAAGCACGGACTAAATGGACTGCAAAGGGTTAAGCTTCAATTTTGAACTCTTCAATTTTGAATTATTTAAAAAGCAAACAATCAAACAAATATATTAATAAATAAACAACCTGACATTTGAAGAAACTTACTCTTCAAGTGAATGCTTAGCTGTTCAGATGATTGTCTCCCCTTTGAATACAGAAATGTGACATACTTTTTCCTATTCTTTTATTATTCTCAGTCTCCCATTGAGAACATGTTTAATCTGAGTTCTTAAAACAACAACAACAACAACAACAACAACAACAAAAGATTTTCAAAGGAGGTTTGTGATTTTGCATGTTGTTGCTAGCTTCAGACTAGTCTGCAAACGTCAGTGTTTCTTTCCAACCTCATCAAGAGGAGGCCACTGTGTAAAGCAGAACTTCTGAAAGGGTTTGTTAAATCATTACCCTTAGTATTGTCAAACCCAGAATCAAAGAGATCTTTCTTCAATAAAGGGAGAAATCAATAAAATACAAGCATGGGCTTTTACTTATCGCCTTAAGAAAGGGGCCTTTAGTAAAGGTTTAAATAGGGAGCTATGGAGGATGGGATAGTTGTTGCAAAGCTTAGGAACGCTGTATAGAATTCTATGTGTTGGGAGGAGGAAAGGAAAATGAGGTAGAGCAAGGACTTCCCTTCGCTGGCAAATCAAATGCCATTGAGTCTTGCCATGAATGGGAGAAAGTTCTCTTAAATTTGAAGTAACAAAAGTTTTCAAATTAATTCCCTAATTCTAATTAGCTTCAGCAGAATTCCACACTGTCCCTTTGTTTTGTTCAAAAGCCCCTTTCCAATCCTTCTTCTTTGCTCTAAACAATGCTAAGTTCATGTTTTCCCCAGTTCTCTCCCTGCGGGACAGAAGTCACTTTACTACACTTTCAGTAAAGCTGGAATGTCGCAGCATGTAATGGACATAAAGCCAATTATATAATTCTATTAATCTTACCTAGTATGCATTAATTAGCAGGACTCATGTTTCCCATATAGCTTGAATTTATAAATCAGCCAATACATGTGTAGAGTGTAATTACTGAAGTCATACCGTATAAAATTAAACAATGTACACCATTTCATCATAAAGCAATGACCATAGCCTTGTAACAATTATCATTATTTGTGAGACAGCATGATTCTAAGTGATGATGATGGGCTGTATAAATGTTGGTGAGATTGATTCAAATTCAGCAAGTATTTTATTCTTTCAAACAGTACAGTCAAGGTCAGTGTCTTGCAAATTCAATAAAGCTGGCAATCCGAAGAGGGAAGCGAGGACCGTGTCTTAGACTCATACTTTTTGTTGCTTGAAGTTTTTACTATGTATCTCTTTTGTTGCTGTCTCAAGAACTACCCTGAAAGAAAAACTATTCCACTCACAGGTTTTATTCCCGTCAAGTAAGCAAATAAATCAGGAGACAACTGCAGCATGCTTTAGCTGAAGGGTTAGAGAAGTCACCTGGAGATTTTCAAAATTCCAGTCATTCAGCTTGTGTTATTCTTAGAACACTTTCAAACCTGTTGTTATTTTGCTTTGTTTTTGAAAAGCGTAGTATTTATTTCTTGTTTAATTGAAATCTCCTATCTCCCAACAGGAAATGAACGCTCATATTGAAAAAAAAAAGTACTCATGCAGTTATTATAGATGGGTGAAGGAACACATGTTAAATTGAAAAGCATAGCTGTAAAAGGTTAATTTCCTCAGTCTTATCAACAACCCTGTCACGTAATGTGTGTGATCTTCTTCATGAACTGATTCTAAATAACGACACTCTTTAAAAATATTAACCCTTCCCAGGGATTATTCGGTGAAATAAAATCAGCAGAAAATCAGTTTAAGCATACTAAAACTTGATTACTGGTATACTGTAGCATACCTAAGCACAGTAAAGTGTAGCAAAATCATACTGATAGCATGGTAGAGCATAGGCTAGCACGGTAAATCAGTGTTTAATCTGATTAGCATTGTAAAGCATCATGAACTCATTGTCTTGGAATGGGAAAAGCATTTCCCATCATTTCCCTTTCATAAGGGTGACGTTTCTCAAAATTATTTACAAACAGTGGCTTTTAACAGTTGCACAAACATATCCCCAGTTTCATCAGGTAAATTGATTAACTGAACTTTGAAAGCACTATATCTCCTGGATCCTAGCCTTCAGGTTATATCGGCAAGCATGACAAAGGATATGAAAACCTAATCTACTAAATTTTGAAGAAAGACGAGAAACAGATAATGGAGTTAACAGCTGGATAGAGTTCTTTCAGTAGCCTTGCAGTCTTTCACATCTCAGTGATCCCGAACCTCAAATGCCAGTGCGTCTACAGCAGACACTAGTTCATAAATGAATATTTATTCTGAGTTACTCATTAAATTCCATACCTATGGGACACCCTTAATGAGCTCAATCCAAAGATTTCACTATCAATATATAGGCAGATTGCAATATTTAAATGAAATTCAGAATGCACTGATTGGTAATTAAGCCAGGATTAGATACAAGAAGCAAACAAACAAAAAAGCTATCGACTGCTGAAGAAGAGACACAAACCTACCCACAAACTGGAGGTCACCTTGTATTTTAACTTGTAATAAAACTCACCTAGTGTTCACTGGTGCTTAATGCTGCCAACTAGAGAGAACCAAGGGAAGTGTATTTGTGAACACCAAAACATGCATGTTTGTGTAGAATATGCCCTAGATGGGTAAAAAGGGAAAATTCCACAGAACACTGAGTGCTGTTGGAGAAGGTGCTAATAGATAAAAATGACAGCACCTCCTCTGGATTAAAAATCACCTACCTGCAAATTAAACTGCTTTAAAAAGATGTGTGGGCATATTCAGATTTAAATGCTCCTTTAAATTCAGATTTAAGTTATAAATTCTAATTTATAAATAAAATGACAGAGTAAATTGAATCACAATGCAGTTGTTTGTCTTCATTAATATATATTCTTTGGGATCACTGGCCAATTGACTGTCTGTTCAGTGCAATTTTTTTCTGTGCCACACAAACTCTGAGAGTTTTTAAACTATACAGTAGTGGAAGAAAAAAAAAAAAAAAACACTTATCAAACATAAGTACAGTACTTACTTATTTCCTAAATTGTATCAGTTAAATTCAAACAGGTTACTAATAGCTTTTTTTTTTTTTAAAAAGTAAATAAATAAAAAATGGAGACTTCTATGACCTTTTGTGAAAATTCCCTTTCGTTTCAGTAAACAGCTCGTCAGAAAAGTCTAAAGTAAATTTAATCACCTACTAATTATTGTCAGAGCCGAATACTTTTGATAAATATCCTGTCTCTAATTAACTGATTACTTGGCAGCGACTGTTGCTTTCATGTCTACATGTATCAGCTCATTGTAGGCTCCAGGGAGAGAAATAACAACTGGAGACTTTCCTAGGAACCCTTTTGGTGAAAATTCCTTTCGTTTCAGTAAACACTCGTCCCAGAAAAAAGTCACCCTAAAGTAAAATTTCCTATAGCACCTACTAATTAATTTTCCAGAGGCATACTTTTTTGTAATCTCCTGTTCCCCCTCTATGTAACGATTACCTTGGCACGCGACCTGTTTTTTATTTTTGCTTTTTCATGTCCCTACTTCGGTATGAGAATTCAACTTTGATAACACCAATGTTCACAGAGCGTTACAAAGTTTGCACAGATCTTTAAAAATCAATCAATAAAACAATATACCCTTTCCACAGTTTTATTTAAAGTTAGCTTGAAATAAAGGTTTAGAGTTCAGGAAACCTCATTCGGCTGCTTGCAAAACACACACAGAAATATCTACAAATAAATGACTTTCTTTTAAATTATATGCTACACATTTTACAGCATTGCAGGTTATCAGATTCCTTTTCAAAGTGGTTTAAGCCTTGCATTGTAGTCCAATATCCCTACTGCATGCTGATTACAATGTTAAGCAGCACAATAGTTAGGCTGCAGTATCCTATATTACACATTTTTAAAGGATGAGTCCTATCGTAAATATATCTTAATTAAATATTAAATTATATTAAATATTAAATATGTCCTTACTTCAATATAACATCCACTTTAAGACATTATATCTCATTGAGAAGTACAATTCCAATTGAATTTCATTAATACCAGTATACTGCGATGCCTCTCTCAAACATGCATCCGTTTTGGTAACAAACACTCTGATTTATAGGATGTGGTGGAGAACATATCATTCTGGTTTTTTGCAATCTCTCTTGTAAAACATAATAACACATACTTGCCGTTCAGCAATCACATTTTACACAGATACACACAGTTGCATTTACAACCCAATACATTTTTTTGGACAGGCGCAGACAAAAAGAAATGGTTGTGGTAATCATACAATCTTGTTAGATAACACACATTTTGTATTACTGAAACACACCCATGCCATTATTTATTTCTACAGGATTATCTTGGCTTAATGAAATTAATCTTCTCCACTATAGATATGGGAAAACCATCCAAAGGGACCTGACTTGATACAGGATGTTTCTCACTCTATTGTCATTCTTTTACCAGCTACATGTAATCGTGTCTCAATCCTAAAATTGTAGGTGATGCTAAAGTTTTATAAACTTTTACAAGGGAGCAGCTGAAATGATTATTTGACTTCTCATAGCAAGGGCGAGTTCCAATTTCTGTGATATGGCAACTTCTGTAAACTCGGAGTTGCTCTCAGTTGCTCTGACTGAAATGGGCGTTCTGTAGTCACATTTGGAAACCTTCCTCGGTCCAGCGGAAGGAAATATTGACCAATGAGTTTGATAGACAGGTCATGATCAGGACACAGTCCTGAACTAGCAGTGCCTCTTCATGCTTTGACAGCCTATCAGATAGCTACTTTGTTTGATAAGGATATAAAGTCTAGGTGATGCTAACTGACAATGGAATTGTTTGGCAAGAAATATGTGCCAGGAACATCACTAGCTTGGGTTTTATACACATATACATGTGTGGCATCTTATATTGCATTGGACTAGAAAACGTTGAAATATTTTTCAGCATTTGAGCTGAACAGGAATCTGAACATGAAAACAACATACCGTATGAATTTGGAAGTATTCAAGTTGGATCACATAATAATGTTTAAGTATTTATTAGGTGCAGGGTGTTGGATGCACATCAAATAAAGGTTCCTCTCTCTCTGTTTCCGTTTCTCTCCCGCTCCATGTCACCTTTCTTCCAGGATAATACTAGTTAATATAGCAAATCATAATAGAATATATTTAAGGCATCAATTTGCTTATATAAACCCTAGTTTTTTCTTTGTATCAACAGCTCCTAAGTGTGTGTGGGAGAGTGTGTGAGAGAGTGTGCGTCTGTTAAAAGAAAGACACTTAATCCAGTTGGAATTATCGATATCAGATAACATTTGGAGCATAGCTTGACCTTCACTTGTGAAAGGGACTTGCTCCAGAACATTTCAGAACATTTTGCAAACAGACACTTTGTTATAATGATTTCCTTTGAGGTGTCTGGGTTTGTTCTTCACATACAATAAGGAGCCTTCAGGGAACGGTCTTGAAATTCTGCAACTTCAATAACCAGACAGACATACCTTTTCTTTTCAAGCACAAAAGCAAAAGTTCAAAGTTGCTTTGGAAAAAACAAAAAAAAAGACATGACTGAAACTAAGAAAATCCATTTCCTGTAGGATGCCAATGATATTGATTATATTTGATTGTCTGCATTGATTTTCCATCTAAAATGTTGATCTGGAGTAAGGGATTCTGATCCTCTAAAGCCACTTAAATAATTGAGTCCTTGAAGATCTGAGCTGGAAGGGCCTTGGTCAATGATATTCAACCTGAGAGTCATTGAAACATTCAGTTGTATTCCAGTCAGCTCAATTTTTTTATTGATTTATTTGACCCTGTTTGAGTGAGTTGATTGTTCTAAAAAATATTTACAAAATGAGTTTCAATTATTTACCTGGACCACTTTGACAATTTGCACCTAGGGATGTGTGGAAGATTACATTCCCCACTGTGTATTATTCGTAACACAGCCATTGATTGTCAGATATTAATAACTGTGGACAGATTGTTTCTTTATGTGCAGCATCATCATGAATGCAAATGCAAACTGGACACCAATAAGTCAGACTGGTTTTGTTTATTGCGTCAGACTTGACTTTCACTTACATAGATCTTTCTTTTAGGGAAATTCACTGCAAAGTGCAGGGAGGGAAAGCTGTCTTCTGTGTAGAGAGAGATGAGAAGCATTCAACGTAATTCATTATGATTTACTTGAGCATAATGCATTTATACAATAAGGTTTTAATAAACACCATACATATTTTGGAGACAATAGATTAGTACTCGTTAGCAGAGGCTGAGCTGAATTTAGTTCTAGTTTTATATTAAGTAAAAAAAAAAAAAACTTTATGTGACTACATTTGAGCAATGATTTGATTAAACCCAAAGACAAGCATTCTTTGATATCTTTGATATCTTTAGAACAGTTGGATAAACAGCTGACTGCATATTTTAGGGAGTTTTTTATATGTGGTGTACTGTAGCTTGTCCACTCACACTGTGACTTCTGAACCACTCTGTGTATATTTCATGGTTTTGACTAACAGTCGTCTAGTAATAAATCTGCTACCATGTCCAACAAACATGACATCAGTAGAGTGTCTCAGTGTATATAATTATGAATGTCCCCAGGTGTATTTTTGGTTGATGATATTTAATTTAACACGCAGGAATTTTTGTAATAACGCTGCAGCCTGCAGGATCAATTTATGACAGTAAATGGAGAGAATAAACATTAATAGCAGAACAAGTGCCCTTCCGTAAGAATGATTGCTGCTGGGGTTCATAAATCTTGATCGATTTCTTTACACCAGATTAGTCTACTTGAAGTAATTGGTAGTCGTTGTGCAGTACAAGTGGTTTCAAGGCAAACCCAATGGGGATGGAGTCTCTCCTCCTCCCCTATGCTTTAAGAAGAGTCCAGCACATTTCAATCAGGTGCCTCACTATAGCTCATTACTTTCATTGCCTGGCAATATCAAAGAAATTCTCTGGTTTGTAGTCCAGAACAGGAACCACTTCAAAGGCTCACAAAAGCCTCACCTTTGGGAATCCAGTGCTAATATCCATCAGTTTTATGTTGAGTAATACAACATCATGGTCAAAGCCTGATGGTAATTAATGGGGCTGTTCTTATTCATTTTATTCATGATGATACAAAAATTAACAGTGTCCTGAAGTGGACGCTCAATACTGAAAGTGGATCTATAGATGCACCTAAATGCAAGCATCTCAAAGCGCTGAACAATTTAGAACAATAACACTAAAAACAACAAAACAAAACCTAATACAACAAATACATAAGCATATAGTTACAAATAGCACAGGTTATAAAATAAAACATTGCACAGAGACATAAACCTAACCATGATGAAATGACGTAACCCTAACCATGATGAAATGCCTGTACATAGAGATGCATTTTTAGTTAATTTAAAAGCTTCGACGGTATTAGCGTCCTTGATCACCTGCTTGATCAAAGCCTAGGCGCATAACAGCAAAAAGCCCCATCACCCATTAAATGAAGCTCAGCATTTGGGATCATTAACAGACCTGAATTTTCAGAGTGAAGGTTACTTGTGGGAAGGTACCTCATTAACAAATCAAAGATGTAATTTGGGGCCAAGTCATTTAGAGCATTATAAATTAGCAGTAACATTTTAAAACCAATCCTACTCTTGACCGGCAACCAATGCAGAGAGGCAAGAACTGGTGTAATATGAGCACCCAATTTGGAGCCAATTAAAATGAGAGAGGCATACTTCTGAATGTATTGCAGCCGGCCAATAGCAGTCTTGGAAGCACCATCAAGCAAAGCATTACAATAATTGAGCCTGGAGTAAACAAAGGTGTGCACCAACTACTCTGTATCGGGCATGGACAAGATAGGGAGCAGATGTCTATGTCTCAGAGATGAAAAAGGACCCCTTAGTGTTTGCAGATATGAGACTAAAAGGTTAGACTGAGGTTGAAAACCACATCCAGATTCCTAAGTTCAGAACTAGATTTAACTTCGATCCCCATACTAAAGCAATTAATGTTTCTCAGTTGTCTGGGAGAGCCAAGCAACATTACTTCTGTTTTGTTGCCATTTAGCTGCATAAAATGTTGCCACATCCATACTTTACAGTTATTAAGTACCAAGACAGCCATGTTTTTATCAGGTGCAGTCTGAATATATAATCACGTGTCGTCTGTGAATGAGTGAAAGTTCATACCATGACGACGTATAATCTGTCCAAGTGGCAGCATATAGACGTTAAAAAGAGTCCTAAAATGGAGCCCTGTGGCATACCTGTAGATACTGAACTAGGACTGGATGTATAACCAGCCATAGAAACACACTGTTTGCAATCTGACAAATATGATCTAAAACAATGGCATCAATACCCACACGACACTCCAAACGATTAATTAGAATGGAGTGGCTTACAGTGTCAAATGCAGCATGGAGGTCTAACAGAACCAAAATGGCCAGCGCACCTGAATTAGCAGCCATGAACAGATTGTTGACAACCTTAACAAGTGTTGTTTTAGTGCTAAAACCGGATTCATAGATGTCACATTTCAAGAGCTGACTCTGTAACTGATGAGCCACCACGTGTTCCAAAATTTTGGATAGAAATGGCAGATTGGAAATAGGCCTATAATTACAGAAAACATCTGGATCGAGATTTGTTTTTTTTAACAAAGGAGTCACAACAGCATATTTAGTATTGTAAGTGCTGTGCCCAACAACTCCCTCACTGCAAAGTCAAAGTCAATAGCCATCTGTCTGCTGCTTTTCCACATGGTTTCTCAGTCTCCAGACCCACTGATTCCTGCAGCCAATGTTACTGTTGCAAAACATTGGTTTGGTTTGGTGAAATCCACAGGCTAAGATTCCCAGATTCATTTTAATTGTGACCAAATTTTAACCAATACATCCGGAGATCTAGCCCCTCTAGGATTTGTCTCCGTGGACAAAGCTCACGTCAACTATTACAAGAACTGACAGACGGACAGTGCAGTGCATTCACAAGACAACGGATCAATATCAAGGAGACAGCACTGACCCCTGGTGGTCCAGGTACTGTATTACAAAATGCATGCAATCAATAGCCAAAATCAGTGATAATGCTAAACTCATTTCTCGCTGTGACTATGGTACAGCGGAAGAAAATGTAATTTGATAAGAACTTGTGTTTGCCAGTGCAAGCGATGCAAAAATCACCTAAACTGACAGGGAGTAAACATTTTTCATAATTTGCTGACCTACATGTAATGTTGCTGAGCCTAATAGCTTTTTCAATTACAACTTGACAATTCCCCAATAGTAAATTACACTTTAAATGAATGGTTTACATTTCTTACATAAGCTGTTGATGTGCATCCTTTCACAGCATACTATCAGATGCCAAATGCAAAAACAAAAAGGAGCCTTAATATAATTCATGGAGGCTTTGACTGCATTTGAAAACTGTGTGGTGTTTTGTTTTAAGAGACAAAAATAAACAATTCATTGCAATGTTCAAATTCCAGTTTCAAATGAGATGGCACTTTTGATGCAGAAATTCACAATAAACTAACGTGTGCAATTTATTTTTAATAAGCAAACAATGAATTAAATTAAATAAAATTTGGAAATATATTACACTGCGGATGTATACAAAATAAAAGTTTCTGGTTTTGTCTAAATTTAAATGTGTTTTAATTATTTTAATTATTTTTTTTCCCACAAATGACAGGTACCCGTTTTATAAGCGGTATAAACCACCACGTTCCGTGTTGTTCCGATGACATATACCACTTCTGGTGTAGACGTGTTATATATCATGGGAACTGCACGACCCGTCGTGGTTTATACTGTGTATACATAACAAAGTAGTACCAAAATAACTGACAGGAAAGTCACATACTAAAATAACCGCATGTATAAATGTCTTTAGCAAGTGTATTAAACCCAGATGACATTGGGTAGTGCTACAAAAATGAAGTTGTAATGCTGACAGAAATTGTGGTCAGTTTGTATAAAGCATTAAGAGCAAGGCTATATGCAGTGCTTAATTTGTAAAGAAGGAGGTGCCAGGTCTTATGAGGTCTGGTGATGACTGTATATTTTGCCTCTCCACTATTTTTGCTCTTTGTATATTCACTGCGATTGTGTTTGTTATGGTTTGTTATTTAAACGGTTTAAGATTAAATAAAAAGTGGGAAGGCATTCAGATGACTCCAGAACACCGACATTGATAAAAATAAAGAAATAAAGAAATAAAACCTACACAAACATTGGTTTGACCCATGGTCTGCACTGTAATATCTAGCGATATCTAACATGATCAGTGCTGTGAATCCAAAAGAACACGCGGTTTGTGGAGATTGAATAAAACAAAACAAAAATAATAATAATCCATTCTAGCTAGATAGTTGTTAGCTTGGTTTGTCTATATTCTTTATTAATTAAATTCTAGTCATTGAAAATAAGCAAGAGAGAACCAGACTGTTGTTACTGTTTTTATATTTTTTTGACTTGGAGAAGTTAAGGGTAAAGTTCCTGCATGAGGGCAGGGGTACAGGCAGACATGAACGTGTTTCATTTCAACAACAACCCGAAATAACATGTTGTGTTATTAAGCAGTAGTAATAATCAGAAGCAGTGGTATGTAAAAATAAAAAAGCCAGTTTTTACTATAGTAAAGTAAGCTACAATATGTTTTTTTTCATTAAAAACTTATTTATTGAAATTAATGTTCAGCTTTCACGTTGAAGCTTGTTGTGTACTACTTATTGAATGAAGCCAAGGAGTAGTGCAAGAATCTGCTTGTCTCATTCAAGACGTTTTTCAAAGCAAGTAGGCTTATTTGTGTATAATAAATGACAATAGAGTCTCAGTGCTTCTTTCGCAGCCAGTGTCATCTTTATGGCACGTAGCTGAAATCATAAAGTAATGAAATGTCCCTGGCAGCGGACTGTGTTGAGAATTTTAAGAAAATGCATTTGTGAGCAAAACATGTTATGACATTTTTAACTTGCTGAAGAGGGGCCAGGACTATACCTCATCAAGCCCAGAGGTACCGGGGCACAAATTAACCACTGGCAATATGCATATAAATTAGGGAGGACCATATTTTGCTGTAGTGACTCCTTTCACACTGAAGCAAATAGCATTGCATTTTAAAAACCTAAGGATCAGTAAAGGCAATTAGCAAGGATTGCTGTGTTTCACGGTACAGTTAATAACAACTGTTTTTTTGTATATGAATGTTTGCATTAACCTTAGTCACAATAAGCAGCAAACACTTAACCTTTGGTTGTCTACTGGGGTATAATTATACTTTTATAGAACATTTCAATATGGGTGTGTGTGTGTGTGTGTGTGTGTGTGTGTGTGCACGAAAACATATCATCTGTGATTTTAATGGCTTTTTAAAAAAATCTTTAAATATGTATTCTCCATTTTGAATCTCTTCTCCGTCCATCAAAATGTATGGCCTTTATAGAGAATCCCCGCTAATGTATTATTGATTAGATTTGTTTTTATTATGTTTTTGAGTGAAGTGACTTCAATGAAGTCAAGAACTGCTGCCCCAACACTCAGAATATTGAATGCTTTTATATTTACAGTTACCATATGGGGTGCCATGTGTAAAAAAAAAAAAAAAAAAGCTTTAATATTTTTTATTCTTTTTTTCCAGATTTAGCTTAAATCTTGTATTTTTTCCTCAGATTTATAAATATTGTGAAAATAAATTAATATTTTTTTTAAATGGGTACATTCAGATATAATTTATAATTCTAGTTACAAAATTTAACATTTAGCTAAATATTTAATTAAATCTTAAATCTCTTATCAAGATTGAACATTTAGCTAAATATATAACTAAATCTTAAATCTCTAAAAAAGATTTAACATTTAGCTAAATATATAACTAAATCTTAAATCTCTAAAAAAGATTTAACATTTAGCTAAATATTGAACTAAATCTTAAATCTCTTATCAAGATTTAACATTTAGTTAAATATTTTGCTAAATGTTAAATCTTGTTAACAAGACTGCTGACAACTATACCGGTGGAACCAAAAAAAAAAATCCTGCTTTCAAATATATAAATATGCATTCTGTAACTGGTAAATCTGTCACAGATTTACGTTTTTTAAAGAATGACAACTCTTTACAATAATTTTGCTAGACTTTGAGCAGCAAGTTGTGAGCTTCTTGGACTGCAAAAAACAAAACAAAATGATTTGACAAAATGACACACTAACCCTGATTCTTTTCTGATGCAATTGTTTATCTACAAATGTTGTGCAAAAAGATGTACACATTAAGTACATTGTACCTATGCATAATAACATTGTAATTATTTATAAGTGCACATGTGTTTACTAAGTAACTACTATGTAAATACATAGTAATTAGAGACACTTAGAATCTGATTTTCAGATTTTTAGAGAGAAAATAGAGGTCATCTGCAAGTTTTTTTGCCACCTAATTCTGCGTCTCTATTTTCAACAGGCGTAGGTTCATTTCTCTTCTTTCGCAAGGCCTTTTGCGACTTCTGCTTATGACCGATTCAATTGAAGAAGGAATCTATGAAAAAGACATAGGAGTTAATATTGACTTAGAAATGTCTTCATCTAGACAATGTGGGGAAGCTATAAAAATGCCAAAAAGATGCTTGGATATAAAAAAAACTGTTGAATTTAAATCAAGTAATGTTAAAACTTTACAATGCATTAGTAAGACCTCATCTAGAATATTGTGTTCAGTTCTGGTCACCTTGCTACATAAAGGATATTGCTGCTCTAGAAAGAGTGCAAAGAAGAGTGACAAGAATTAATTAAAAGGCATGTTATATGCAGACAGGCTTCAAGAATTGAGTCTGTTCAGTCTTGAACAAAGAAGACTATGCGGTGATCTGATTCAAGCATTCAAAATTCTAAAAGGTATTGACACTGTCGACCCAAGCAACTTTTTCAACCTGAAAAAAGAAACAAGAACCAGGGGTGACAAATGAAGATACAATAAAGGGGCATTCAGAACAGAAAATAGGAGGCACTTTTTTACACAGAGAATTGTGAGGGTCTGGAACCAACTCCCCTGTAATGTTATTGAAGCTGACACACTGGAATCCTTATAGAAGCTGCTTGATGAGATTCTGGGATCAAGTAGCTACTAACAACCAAACAATTAAGAATAGCCTCCTCTCATTTTGTAAACTTTCTTAAGTTCTTATGTTATGTTCTAATTGAAACGGCAATTGATTTTCAGGTTCTTTAACAAGCCAATTAGTCACATTTCAATAGCCTGGACTTCCATTTAACTGGAAAACAGCAAGGAAACGCACATGTCATCGTAACAATTGAAAAAAAAAAGAAAGGAAAAAAAATCTTAGCCACCCAAGTTATGCTTTTCCTCAATGAGATTTTACATATGTTTTAGAATGGTCATATGTTAATTATGTATTTACTGTATTGTAAAATTATCCAGCCTCCACTCAGAAGCCCCTGTTCGAATTTGAACAGTGCTTTGTTCTCCAAGATAAATGATTTGTGGCATGAGCCAGGAAACTTGGCAAATACATCACTGATAATTCATTGAGCATTGCATAAAACTTGCACAGTTAAAGAATGATGATGTTTTCTGTTTCGGAAAGCCATTTCAGTCCTTGAATCGGGATATTGCAACATGTGTGCAATCTATCACACCTAGCATGTTTGGGAAGATTACAATGTGTGTTTGGCTCTATTTTGTTCCACATCCCCAATCGGAAATCTTATATACTCCTTTGCCCTATGGAAAAGTGTATCTATGATATCAGAAGTGTCTATGAAGTGTCTATGAATCTATTTGACAATGCATTGTAACTAAATTTCCTGTTCCATTAGAGTAAAAACAGCCCCATAAAAGGATATTACCACCTCCATGTTTGACAGTAGTTATGGTGTTCTTTTCTTTGTACACCTCACCAGACTTTCTCCAAACATAACGACTATCAGTGTGACCAAATAGCTCGATTTTTGTTTCATCACTCCACAAAACCTTTGAGCAGAACTCATATCCATTATTCAAATGCCGTTTTGCAAGCTTTAAGCGATTGTCCTTGTGTCGTTTTCCTTAAGAGTGTTTTTTTCTTTGACTTGCTCCTACTACTTGACTTATGGTTGAAATGGAAACCGCAGCCCCACTTGCAGCCAATTTACATTGAAAATCTGTGGCAGACAATCCTTCTACTCATTCTTGGTGAGAGAACCTTCTTTCTTCTAGACTGCGGGAGCATTGTGACAGTACCATGAGTCTTGTACTTCTTGATAATAGAACTATAGTTGAAATTGGTAATGACAGTAATCATCCTATTCCTAAAACATTTTTACTCTTAAGAATGTTCACTGACAATCCAACATTTTCTAGACCTTTCTAGAATTAGGTTTGGCATTATCATATTGAAATTTCTAGCACCTTCCAGACAGTACTATCATACCATGAATTTTTTAAGTTTTGCTCCCCCTTCCCCCCCAAAAAAATCACTGAAATAAATAATCGTATTTCTTGTAACTTTTTTCCTCATCAAAAGCACAAACTTTTGCTGCAAAAGATTTTTCCTAATATTCTTTGTTTTCGAGAAATTTCTAGAAATGCTACATTTCCCTTGTATGTGTAATTACTGTGATGTTACAATGTAGTTAGAGGATAATATTAATGATTCACATGTAGAACTGACAACAATGTCAAGGGAAGAATGCTTTACACTAAAAAAAAGTGCTCTGTGTGTGTGAATATGTGTGGTTCCAGGTGTTTGTATATATAGCAAATAAAACATAACTTGAAGAAACAGAAGCTCAGCTGTGGACCAGTTCATTCTAATCAATATAGGTGAAGCTTGATTAGCAGTGTTCTTCTAAAAGAATAAAACATCCAACTTAACTGCATTAACTTTTTTCTAGTCGGAACCTGATCCATGAAGAGAAGAAAGAAACTGCAGAAGATGGAACACGGAACCTAACAAGAAGTCTTAACCAGAGGTCAGAGCTGGCATCTATACTGGTTATCAGCAGCGGATTCAAGAGGTTATGCAGTTTGAAAAAAAAATCTATTTCCTTTTAGGATTGTGAAGTGATGTTGTCTAATTGTAAGAAAACAGTAAAAGACCACCACACCAGGAGGGCTTTCCGTAAAGTGGGGCAAATGCTGTGTGTCCTGAAGGCTTCAGACAGAATGAAGGTTTTTAAATAAACTGTGCAATATTACATTATGGGTATCACTTTACATTAAGTGTCTTTAATTATTGTGCATTTACATAGTTGTTACTTATTAAATACATGTGTCCTTAGACATAATTACAATGTTGTAATGTAATACTATAATGTAAATCTTTTTGCAAGATAGAAACCTAATCCTAGCACTACCTCTAACCCTAATCCTAACCCTAACCCTAACTCTTTTCTGAAGCAACTGTGCACTTACATATATCATGCAAAAAAGATGTACACATTAGGTACATTGTAACTATGCATAATAACATTTTAATTTTCTATAATTATACATGCATTTATTATGTAACTACTATGTAAATACACAGTAACTAGAGACACTTAATGTAAAGTGTTACCACATTATGTTGCATCAGTTTGAATACATGTTCATGACTTTAAGAAAGTTCCAATTCTGTGCATCAAAGAGGGTCCTTTATTACATGTGGTCACTGAAGAAAGTGCATTTTCCATCCGGGTCCTTTTAATTAAGCTAAATGAGATAGATGAATGTGAGTTAACAATATTGCAGGAGAATTGGCGGACAATGGACCAAAACTCCATTAAACCTGTAATGCAAACCATTCATTGCCGTAATCATGTGAAGCCACCACATCCAGTTAGGCACGTGCACACAGTTACTGCAGAGCAAATGCACTCTTCTCCCCTTGTGAGGTAATACGATTTCACATATTCTGTGTGTAAATACCTGTATATCAACACACATACGTATTCTGATTACATAGCTCCCTGTCTGCCACTTAAACTGATAGAAATAACAAATCCTTAAAGGTATCAGGAGACACTGCCTTGAATAATCACAGACAATCGTGAAGAAGGCTTTCAGTACTGGTTTGATTGCCAATGACATCACTTCTCAATCTCAAATCACTACCAGGGATTTTTTTTTCATCAGTCAGTCTGTCTATCTGTCTGCATAGATTCTTCAAAACAAGAGTACCTCCTTTCAAAGAAGGCAGTGTCTCTCGGCGTGTGTGTGTGTGTGTGTGTGGGGGGGGTTAGCAAGAGGGAGAGAACGAGAGAGAGAGAGAGAGAGAGAGAGAGCAAGAGAGAGAGAGGGAAGAGGCGAGCGAGAGAGAAACAAAGCTATGAAATTCATCAGTGCGGTTTCCCTGCTTCTACTCTTTCCAGCTCTGAGCCTTAATACTCGGTGAGTAGAATGCATGTTTTTATCCCCTAGCCATTCCATATAGTACCTGAGCATATACCTGTCCTCTTTGTTAAATGTTGTCAGGACTTGTGTTTTGCCTTGCTTGGGCAAATCAACTGAAATAGCTTTGTACTTGATCCCTTATAAAACAGATTACCAGCATCTTCTGTAGCATGTTTTGAAGAGGCTCTGTAGTTAATCCTGAACTTTCTTTTTTTTTTTTTTGAGAGAGAGGGCAGTGTACATTTCCATTTTATTACTGCTTGTCTGTTTTAGATTTGCAATCACAAATCTTTGAACATGTGAGTCTGCAAAAGCTAAAAAACAGCCTCTGCTGGAGCTGTAGAATTACTTAGATAAGTTGTTTTTTTCTTTTGTCTTGCTTGTTTGCAGTGCTTGGATGTCTGTCATTGCTATCCATTGCCGGTGTTTGTGTGCAAAATACTGTATTGTGGAGAAATGGGGAAAAAAGGCAGTTTTGTCTATAGACATGATTAAATTAGCCATTCACAAAATGTGCCTCTATAGGCATGTGAAGAAATATTAGTGTGCTTCAGCACCATATGGAGTACATTGTAATTAGGGCAATGGAGCACAGGGTGTTAGATTGTTTTTTCAGAGGGGTAAATTCAGTAGTGCAGTGGCCTCTTGAAAGCAGCCTCTTCTTTTATTTGTTGTATTTAATGCTTCAGAAATGTAAAATATGCCTGTTCTGTGCTAACCCTGTAATCAAAGCTACAGTTGGCTGTCTTGGTTTTAGTTTCATTCTTAAAGATGTCATTGCATTATAATTGCTTTATTATTACAGCTGCATACATCCCTTATTCATGTTAAACCCCACACTGTGTCACTCATTAATATTTAGTGCATACAAACTCCATTGTATTTGTAAAGTACTGTAGCTGTATTTAATTAACAGTGCCATGCATGTAACTTTAGCAAAAGTGTTATCATTACCTTTTACTATTGGTAGTATGAATCTCCAAACTGCAAATGTGGCAATTTGAATTCAGTATGAATTCAATAATCTGTTTGTAAATTATGTGTTATGTATGCGTTCATAGTTTTATTAACAGAAGTAAAAATAAAGCATTACCTAATTACCTTTTAGTTGGAAAATGGGGTACCACATTACCATAACTATTGTAATAGATATCATAATTGTTTTATACTATTTCCTTTTTATTAACCTAATCTTAATCACCTGATATTACCAGGAAATTGAAAAATTACAGATAATTGTGCCTAATTAAATACTCATGTTAATTATTTCCCAGCTAACATCAAGCATACATGTCATATACAATATAAACTTGTGATATAACTCAAATGCAATACATTTCTGATTTACAATCACATGCATCTATTTTGTTCCATAAATTTCGTAGATGATCATTCTGTTTTATGGGCATTTAAAATGCCTCAGATAGGAGCAAGTCAGTATTTAAAATTAGGCAACAGTATTTTTTCTTTTAAATATTTTCTTAAGTTAAGCATTGTCCCAAGTGACTCTTCTTTCAGCTCCTAAACCACTAAAAAACCTCATCCATCTTTCTGTATGTAGTTAATATCCTGGCCACAGATGTAAAGATGGAATCTTCTGTAGTCAAGAGTCAGAGGAAATAACATTCTGTATTAAAAAATACAGACAGTTCAGACTTTCAGACTTCATTCAGCAGTGTTCATAAATAACAGTCAATTGATTCCCTTTACTGTCTTACTTGTCGTCACTCAAATCTGCATTGTTCCTGTCCGGAAAGCCTCTGGAAGCACTTCGTCCCAGAACAATCATTAATCTCTAAAGCAATAACCCTCATGTAAAGCATATTCAATGTTCACCTTTAACATTGCACTGCCGTGGAAAACCCACCACTGCCTGGACAGAACTACCTGCCTAAAACATCCATTCTGATGAATGCTTTCGCTTTCCTCTTGTGCTAGTAACAGGCAGTGTTGTGTGATACACTCCTATCGCAGATTCTGTCCCATCGATGAGATGAGATGAGGTTAAAAGCCCTAGAACCACCTATGCAGACAAGCCTGGGTCTTTCGGATTGTGGTCAAGATGCTCGCTTGAGGTGCGCGGGGTTGGCAGTTACATTTAGCCAAGTTGTTCCTCTTTTGTACCCAGGTTTGGGTGTGGGTGTGAGCTTTTGTTGTCTATTCTTGTTCTTTGTCCCAGGGGCACATGGTTAATGTAAAGGCTGAACAGAACACCCTGTATGGAGATGTTTAGGATCTAGCCGAGCTCTGCTCTTATCTCTGATCCACATTGCTGAGGTTAGTGCAGAAGCAGAGACGGGAGTGAAGGCAGCTCCTCCATCCTGAGACCATGTGAAGCTGTCATTCCCACAAAGATTTCTGCAATGGGTATCTGCAGCAGCACTGAAACAAATTAGTAATTACCTGAAGATAAGTGCAGGAGGGGAGAAGTCATTTGTTCCGTTGAGACAATCAGGAGAGGTTGTCTTTGACTCCTGTTCCTCTCCGAAGCACTTATTTAAAGTAAATTTGAACAAAGCTTAAACCTGCTGCGATCCTCCTGAATGATCTAGACCTTGTTGTTAAAGTGTGTATGTATGTATGTGTATGTACGTGTATGTAAGTGCATGTACAGTATGTGACTGCATTGATTTACTGTTTTTTCTTTTATTCATATTGCTTTGGTTGCACTGGCATTTTTCAAAAGAAATATAAAGATCTGAGATTCCCCCCAGGCTTCAAGAAGTAGGATACAATGTCTAGCATGTAATTTCCATGTACTATACTGGGGTGATGACCTGCATTTTAAACATCTGCTGGGATGGTAACATGTTACTTGCAGGGAAGAATGTCCTCATTTATTATAGGATAGGGAATTGATAATAACAGGGTAGATCTTACCGATCATATCAATTCTGTAACTTCTTTTAAAGGCATTCGTACTGGAAATTAAAACTAATTATCTTGTCTCCTGAATGGCAGGTTGTATTGCTTGATTTGAGTTTAAAAGGTGGAGATTGTTGCTTGTTGAATGCCTCTGTCTCCATGGAGTTCTGAATAAAATTCATGACTTCACTGCTCAGAAAGCGTTAGCAGTAACTGCTCTTAGAATCAGTTCTGGTTAGCGATAAAGCTTCAGGTAACATTGCTTTTTTTTTAGGATGCTGATTAAAAAAAAATAAAACAAAGCCTTTAGCTCATGTGTGTAACATTAAGAAGTAGAGACACTTTCTTGGACTCACATATGGGATTAAGCAGGAGAATTACAAGTCTGCAAGGGTTAGGCTGGCAATATGCAGACTGCTATTCATGTTGATTCCAGCATTTATAATAGCCATTAATTAGACCCCCAAGGAACTAATTGCATCTCGACTGGGAAGAGCCATGTAAATGATGTACTTACTATCTGAAAATACGAAACAAAAAACAAACAAAATATTATATAATATATATATAATATATATATATATATAGTATACTATCTATATATATATATATATATATATATATATATATATATATTACTGGGGTGCTTATAAATATTAAAACAAACAGGAAAATCAATTAGAGTACTTTTAAAATAAAATCTCCGATCAATCTTGTAAACGAGAAGACAGGAGAGGGAAAAATAAAGAAGCAAGTTTAATACAAGCAGCTGTATTAATGAAATGACGATCTGTACCACTAGAGGGAACCCTAAACATAAATGCCAGTCAGATAAAGTAGACTGTCTGAGACCAACACTAACAGCTTGTTCACAGTTTAGACTCTCATCAAAGCTAAAGCACAGTAAAAGTGTATTAAAACCACGTCACAGCGCCGTCAAGCTTGGTAAACAGTCTTAAAAAAGTAAAGGGAAAAGTCAAACTGTGGTAAATTTGAAATCCAGATTGCAGTGTATGAAGTGTACAGTAAATGTGAGTATACTACTGGTGGTTTTGTCTTTGTTTTCTCCAACTAATTTGCAGAAGGTATTATAAATTAGAGCACCAATTAACGAAGCAAAATCTGGCACATTCTCTCAGCTTGGAGGCACCCTGGGTAGCAGAGAGGTAGACACTCAGTTATGCTGCATGCTGTGAGGTCCCTGTCCATCAAGTTAACAACTAATAACACCACCCGCTGAGATGTCCTGTAGTGTGTGTTCTGTTTGTATGAACCCAGGTACAGCCACTGCCCTTCAGCATGGTACATTTGCATGGTAGTCTCACAGCTTTTACCCATGTGTTTACTATTCCTTTTACTAACCTTCACCTTTTTTTAAAAAAATATTCTTTATCTTAGTTCATTATGGTTTACTATGCCTACTTACAATACCTATGCTGAACCATCACCACACTTTAATACACTTTCTATGCAATAATTAAAAAAAGAAATGCACAAAACATAACCGAATCAATATGGAAACTTACCTCCTCTTATCATGCATAACACAATGCATTGTGTTCTCTAAAAGATACAAAAGAAAGATAAAATGTTTGCAACCTTGCATTATCACATTGAGGCTAATAAAGAAAGAGGTTCCTTTGTGGTGAGCTGTTCTTCATCCTGCCAGCTGGGGACAGTTTCTATTAACAGTCCCTTCACAGGTGTATCGGAGAAGCATTGTGCTGATTGGAGACGTTCTTGTAAAATAGATGAGTTTCTATAGAACTATACTGGGTAGCAAAGTTTGCTAAATAAATTCACTGTCCAATGTTAAATATCACCATTTGCATTCATTAAACAGCTGCAATACAAGCTTAAACAGGACGCATAACATGCCAGGCGTTGCGATAAAGCTAAGCAGATAACATGTATTCCCTTTAATTAAAAACTACACTTTCTGAATAGGACAAGATGAAAGCAATTCCATCATTCTAAATGAATTAGGTAGAATATGTTATCAGTATGGAAAGCTCAATTACTGTTTACATAATCCTGGGCGATGATATTATAACTGTACCTTTAACACTCAGCATTCAGTATGTAATTAAGGCTATATGTAGTTTTTTTTTGCTCACCTGCTTGCATGCCATTCTGGCAGCATACCCAGGCATATTCCAAACGATGTCATTTATTGTAAACTTTTCTATAGACTGCATAGCAGAGTGTCCAGGGGTGGTGTGAGGAGTTGTACAATAAGGAAACTGCAGGTTGTTTTCAGAAAAAGCAATCTAAATGGAAATTTAGATAGTGTATGTACTGTACGTGATACAATTTTAACACCAGAAAAAAAAAAAAAACCTGAGCACAATATTGTAGAAACGGTCCGCTTTTTTTTTTTTTTTTTTTACTTGTCCATTGAATTGATACACATTCACAGCAGGTGTTTTTCAGGGTTAATCCTTTAGACTCCCCAGCATTCATCTAGTGTTCAACAACAGCCTTATGGAGTTTATAATACACTTTGCGTTGTGTAGCCACCACAAAGCCTCTATTTAACCTCAGTTCAAGAAAGAGATTTCCCCCAAGCATGTTGTCACGTTCTCTGCATCATACCTGAGCTGACAGGTGTCAGAAGGTATATATTCAACCACTGGATGATACGTGAGAGTAAATAAGGTACTTGAAAACTATGAAAGAATATTTTACTCGGAAGGATTTTTCTTTCAGTCTAGAGACATCATCCATAACAATTTCATATTAAAAAAAAAAAATCATAATGAATTCAATGTTTTCAACGAGTCTGAACACCATCTTGAATAGAATTGAGAGGGAATACTTTGTCAGTCTGTAGCTATAATTGTTCACTTGGGAATTTTGAATTAAGGACATTTCTTGGGGGGGGGGGGGGGGGGGGGGGGGGGGGGGGCAAAAGCTTTAATATTTGCATTTACTTCCAATTACACAGTTTGCACCAAGCAGTGTTGACAGGCTATGTTTGAATTTTCTGACAGACCTTCTCCTCAGCTTTGGTTTTAACTGTGGTG
Organism: Polyodon spathula; assembly: GCF_017654505.1. Classification (NCBI taxonomy): domain Eukaryota; kingdom Metazoa; phylum Chordata; class Actinopteri; order Acipenseriformes; family Polyodontidae; genus Polyodon; species Polyodon spathula. Next base: position 4,089,961 of record NC_054550.1, on the reverse strand, counting down.
GTCTGGTGAGAAGTGGAGAGGAGCTTTTGTACAGTAAGTGATGAAGGTTAGATAAGAGACGGCTATCACACAATCCATAGGCAAACATCTACCACTGCACAAAAGGGCCGGACCAAGTCCGCCTTTATTCAATTGCAACTGTGTCTCATTGCACTACCTCCTCTCACCCCCAGAGGTCAGCAAGCAGAAACGGTACACATGAGTTTACAGCCATTAGTTTGCATGTTTATAATTGTTTTTTGTAATGCAGATGCCAAAATGCATCATGCCATTGCAACCTCTCAGAACATCTATGCCACACCTTGAAAAAAAAAAAAAAGGGGAATGTGACAGTCTGATTTTGTGGGTGCATTAGGACTTTTGTTTGTTGTGATTAACTTGAGATTTTCATAACAATTATACAAACAATAATGATAATGTAGTACAGTAATTGTACATATTTCTGATTTGTATTCAGTGTCTTTAAAAGCCTCTTGGCTCTCTTCCGAAGGCAGGTGGTTGAGCAGAATGCCAGGTGAATATGTCCGCTAATCCTGACAGCGTCTCTCTCTCTAACTCGATTCTGGGTTCACTGACCAAGTGGACTTTGCTTGTCAAAGAGGCTGAAACAAGAGCAACCCTTCTTCCCTCCTCAAGCCTTCTGTCCCACCTCGCTACCCGCTGCTACACAATAATTAACATAGAATATTCCATAACTCCACACCTGTTTTTTTCCGGTTGCTCTACGGTAGATCACAGGGAGACTGCAGATGCCTGGGGTACACTGACAGATGGTCCTCAGCGCACACTGTTAATCACACAGTTTCTCTTGGTAAATGATACATGTCTTGGGTTCCTTTATGGGAAGTTGAAGCATTGCTGTGGTAATGCATTAGGAAACAATATTTGCCCACCGATTTAGAAGATCTATCACGTGCCCTTTCGTGCCTTTTTGCCTTTTCATTTCACATACATAATTTAGTTTTTTGTTAGTTAAAAAAAATAGCTCCTTTAAAGACAAGTGAAATGATTGCCTCCTCGGGTACCAGCCAACCAGCCAAGTCTTTTTTAAAGAGAATTTAGCTTTAGTTTTTAGATTTAGTTTAGTTTTAGAAATTCTGATCTTTTATAATACCTTGCAACTGTTCATGCTAAACCAGTGTAGTCTATCTGCCTACCAAACCAGCAGCCTACTAACAGTGTTATGGCAGGTGTTTCTTGTGCTGAAAAGGACCCTTAGTGGGCATGATTTGCGACAGTCTTGAAGACTATGCATGCAGCTGTTTGGGCAGCTGCAGTCTGGCTGTGGATAAAAAATAGCCCCACTCTCTCCCGTAGCACTGATTTATAAGAGAGGAGCTATAGAAAGTATTGGGATTCAACTCCATTCCTTTGTAGACCTGGCATGTCCTGTTGCTTACATAGCTCCTGAAGGGCTAATACAGGCCATCAGAGAAAGTGAAATAAGCACTGGGTAGCAATGAAAAACATTACTTTTTTGATTGGCTTCCAATGCTCTTACAACAAGAAAAAATAAAAACAAACAGCCTGTGAAGAATAATACAAAATTGATTCTTGCAGAAATTATCATCTATTGCATGTTGAATATTAAAGAGACTATTCGTGTACAGAGATGCCAGTTCTGAAAACTAGTAAAATAAGCAATATTAACTTTACATTCCATTTGTTATCAGTTATAACAGAAAGAGACAAAAAAAAAGCTCTGGTGCTTGTGGAAATACACCGTTCACCGTCCCCCACAATCACAATCATGTGCTCAACAATATCCCAGAGCACTGAAATCCCTAGCACTGAACAGCACCGGTCCCAGCCTAGAAACACATGCATCAAGCTGCTGTGTACTGTATGATAGTTTTCGAGACCATCTCCAGTCTTGACACCTGACGGGATGCCAATTAAGTTTTTGCAATCACACTCTGACTTTGTAATACAAATTCAGCTATTGTTGAAGCAGAACAAAATGCAGCAATATGACATTCAGTAGAAAAATAATACTATTATCCCAACACAACTCTGTTTGCAATCAACTTTTCAAGAAATGTTGGTTGAACAGAAGGACGGCGTGTCCTCTTACCCAGTGTCACTTAGAAAACCAGTAGTTATAAAACCAGTATTCCCTGACTCCCCATTCCCCATCGCAATCATTTAACTCTGAAACTACAATAAAAACACTAACTCAAATTCTTCTAAACAGTGCTCGGATCTACAAGGCCACATTGTCGTTTGGGACTATGGTGACTGGAAGGAGGGTAAGACCTGTCTGTCTGAAAAAGAAAAACATGTATCACCAATCCTCCCTTGTACACACTGGATAGTTTTTTGGTGTCCAATATACGATAGCCATAAGTAAAATGGATGACCAGAGGCATTGCGAAACTGCTGCCAAAATTCTAATAAATGTATTGCACCATAATGTTGCACCAAGGTCAGTGCATTCCTCTTCAGCAGAGGGGAAAATTGGAACATACAGATGATACCTTTTTTAGGCATAATTAAGACTCCTATTCAGTAATGTCCAAACAACTGTATCAAAATCACTTAGCATATCAAATACATCTTTTATAAAGAGCCTCTTGGGATGAATTAACACTCTGGTGATTTTATTATAGTCATTTGCATGCTAATAACTAACAAACACTGACCATAAACTAAGATTTACAATATGAGCACGCTGCCTAATCCATGCAGGGTATAGGATATTCCTCTGAGAATGTTTCATGGGACAATTCTGCACCCTGCCTTACACTTGGACCTATCAAGTGTGTATATCTAAGGCTGCCCATCCTAACTGGTTTCCTTGCCTGCCACACACATCTGCTCTCTGATCTTGTCAGGTGGGATAGGGTTAATCTGCAGCATGTCACTGCAAGACAGACATGCTCTGTCAATCCATACTAATTACTTCCAAGATGCTGTAGCCATTGCAGCTTCAATCTGCTCTTCCATATGGAGATAACCTCATAAAGTCATAGAATAAAATTAAACTAATAATAATTACATTGATTATTCAATCGTGTAAATGTTATAAACGTTTTTGATAATTGTAATTGATCTTGTACTTCTTGATTAAGATATTATATGTATTTCACCAAGTAGCACATGGAAATCAATGTGCTGTATGCAATGCACTGATTTTACATGATGTTGTTTTTTTTTACCGCTATTTTGTATGCAGAATGTAATACAGAAAGTTACATTCAATGTGCCACATTTCTAAAAATAAGTCTCATACCTAACAGGAATACTAGAGCTCATAGGGGTGTTGGACTGTGCAAATGCAACAGGTCTGTGGCTAGGCTCAAACCAGCAACCCGCGCACCACAAGCGAGCTTCTTAACCACAATGCAAAAGAGCCAGGCTCATCTGTATTTGTGATTTTTTAGCTTTTAACCTCATCTTATCTCACTGACAGGGGGGCAGTGCATTACACAAATATACCAGCGTGAGATTCCTAGTTATATAAACAATCGATTTTAGCATATAGCACAAAAAATAAATAAATAAATAAATAAATAAATAATAACACAAAAAGTAGCATAAAAAAGCTGTTGTTTTTCTATTCTGTCAAGGGTTTGATGATCACAAAGACATGTGCCTCTCTGACATTGTTGACTGGGGGGAAATTCATTCCAGCGGATGACAAATGATGAATAATGTATTGTTCTTTTCTAAATTAATTAATGATAGCCACAGGCAGGGATGAGCAATGAGCACCGACTACAGACATGACTAGCATTGATTGTGGACAACTTAAACAAAGATGCTCACCTTGAGAAATCTCCTTTTGTTTGCATTGAAGGCATATATTACTAGCTGCCACATATCCAGCCCTTAAGTATTTGACAAGGGTCCTTACATGATGGCCATAAACACATGAAAATACATTTGATATGCAATCGTTTTCCGTCTTTGAATTTTTTTTTTTTTTACCATGTTGGAACAAATTATTGTTTCAGCGGTGCAGCATTATCAGGTTATTAAAAATGCATCAAATTCATTCGATGCTGACTGTGGCAGAGCAAAGCTCTGCCCTTTTAAATTGGCAGGGATGGGGTTAACTTCCCCTGCCTGCCTGGGTTTATTATGTTCAGGTGGCTGGGGTTGATTAGTTGATTAGGTTGATTAACGATCAATCAGCGCCCAGCCACCTGATATAAAAGGAGGCCTCTGCTTCTCATTTAGGAGAGAGGGAGCTGAGGAAGCAGGTTGGTTTTTTTTTGGTTGTTTAGAAAGTTTGAATCCAGTGAAGGCATTGCCCAGCCTGGAAACTTTATTTTTGTGAGTTTTGTTTTTGCGTTATTTGTGTTTGAGTATCTGTTATTTTGCCCTTGTGCACTTTATTTTTGTTTATTTATAATAAAATAGTTATTTTTTTGAACTGCAGTCTGTCTCTGGGCCTCTATCCACTCGCCAGCCTGCCACATTTGGTGTCAGAAGTGGGATAGCGCCACCTAGAGGCTCAGAGCAGTATTTTTTTTTTTTTTGTTTTGTGGAATTTTTTTTTTTTTTTTTTTTTTTTTTTTTTGGAAAAAAAAAAAAATGGGAAAGAAGAGCAGACAGCGGCAAAGGCAGGAAAAAGCAGCAGCTGAAGAAATGTAAGCTGCTGCAGCCACCGCTGGAGGACCCGGCCAGCCTCTTCCCCTGGTGTTCCTGGTGCGGTAAGGAGGACCATCGTTGGCGGTCCTGCCCAGACGTGCCACCGGCAAACTGGTGTGGCCGGTGTGAGGAGGACGGCCACAACTGGGCAGGATGCCCCTACAACCAGGCCCAGGAAGAGGTGCAGTGTTCACCCCGGGCATCAGGGGCCACCCCACTACCTCCAGCACCACCACCTTCACCACCGTCCCAGGAGATCTGGGACTGGTTGATGCACCCTGAGGCAGACCTCGTCCACGATCTCCCCATAGTTATCAACACGCTGTGGCGTCGAGATGGGGAGAGGTGGGAACAGTGGGAGGAACAGCACCACCCGGCCTCCTTCCCAGAGGTTGCCCTCATGGTGGTTAATTACCTGGCGGTAGACATGGGAGATCCACCGGTCACTCCAATAAAGAGAGGTGAGCCGCCTTCCCGAGAGCCAGAGAGGGGTGAGCCGCCTTCCCGGGAGCCAGAGAGGGGCGAGGAGCTGCCGTCGCTCCCAGAGCCAGAGAGGGGCGAGGAGCTGCCGTCGCTCCCAGAGCCAGAGAGGGGCGAGGAGCTGCCGTCGCTCCCAGAGCCAGAGAGGGGCGAGGAGCTGCCGTCGCTCCCAGAGCCAGAGAGGGGCGAGGAGCTGCCGTCGCTCCCAGAGCCAGAGAGGGGTGAGGAGCTGCCGTCGTTCCCAGAGCCAGAGAGGGGTGAGGAGCTGCCGTCGCTCCCAGAGCCAGAGAGGGGTGAGGAGCTGCCGTCGTCCCCAGAGCCAGAGAGGGGTGAGGAGCTGCCGTCGTCCCCAGAGCCAGAGAGGGGTGAGGAGCTGCCGTCGCTCCCAGAGCCAGAGAGGGGTGAGGAGCTGCCGTCGCTCCCAGAGCCAGAGAGGGGTGAGGAGCTGCCGTCGCTCCCAGAGCCAGAGAGGGGGAGGAGCTGCCGTCGCTCCCAGAGCCAGAGAGGGAGGAGGATCTGCCGTCGCTCCCAGAGCCAGAGAGGGAGGAGGATCTGCCGTCGCTCCCAGAGCCAGAGAGGGAGGAGGATCTGCCGTCGCTCCCAGAGCCAGAGAGGGAGGAGGATCTGCCGTCGCTCCCAGAGCCAGAGAGGGGTGAGGATCTGCCGTCGCTCCCAGAGCCAGAGAGGGAGGAGGATCTGCCGTCGCTCCCAGAGCCAGAGAGGGGTGAGGAGCTGCCGTCGCTCCCAGAGCCAGAGAGGGGTGAGGAGCTGCCGTCGCTCCCAGAGCCAGAGAGGGAGGAGGATCTGCCGTCGCTCCCAGAGCCAGAGAGGGGAGGAGGATCTGCCGTCGCTCCCAGAGAGAGAGAGGGAGGAGGATCTGCCGTCGCTCCCAGAGCCAGAGAGGGAGGAGGATCTGCCGTCGCTCCCAGAGCCAGAGAGGGAGGAGGATCTGCCGTCGCTCCCAGAGCCAGAGAGGGAGGAGGATCTGCCGTCGCTCCCAGAGCCAGAGAGGGAGGAGGATCTGCCGTCGCTCCCAGAGCCAGAGAGGGAGGAGGATCTGCCGTCGCTCCCAGAGCCAGAGAGGGAGGAGGATCTGCCGTCGCTCCCAGAGCCAGAGAGGGAGGAGGATCTGCCGTCGCTCCCAGAGCCAGAGAGGGAGGAGGATCTGCCGTCGCTCCCAGAGCCAGAGAGGGAGGAGGATCTGCCGTCGCTCCCAGAGCCAGAGAGGGAGGAGGATCTGCTGTCGCTCCCAGAGCCAGAGAGGGAGGAGGATCTGCCGTCGCTCCCAGAGCCAGAGAGGGAGGAGGATCTGCCGTCGCTCCCAGAGCCAGAGAGGGAGGAGGAGCCTCCGTCACTCCCAGAGCCAGAGAGGGGTGAGGAGCCTCCGTCGCTCCCAGAGCCAGAGAGGGAGGAGGAGCTGCCGTCGCTCCCCAGAGCCAGAGAGGGAGGAGCCGCCGCCGCTCTCAGAGCCCGAGAGGGAGCCGGGCCGCCGCCGCCGCCTCCGCCACCAGAGGGAGCCGGGCCGCCACCGCCTCCGCCACCAGAGGGAGCCGGGCCGCCGCCGCCGCCGCCTCCGCCACCAGAGGGAGCCGGGCCGCCGCCGCCGCCGCCTCCGCCACCAGAGGGAGCCGGGGCCGCCGCCGCCGCCTCCGCCACCAGAGGGAGCCGGGCCGCCGCCGCCGCCGCCTCCGCCACCAGAGGGAGCCGGGCCGCCGTCGCCGCCTCCGCCACCAGAGGGAGCCGGGCCGCCTCCGCCACCAGAGGGAGCCGGGCCGCCGTCGCCGCCTCCGCCACCAGAGGGAGCCGGGCCGCCGTCGCCGCCTCCGCCACCAGAGGGAGCCGGGCCGCCGTCGCCGCCTCCGCCACCAGAGGGAGCCGGGCCGCCGTTCGCCGCCTCCGCCACCAGAGGGAGCCGGGCCGCCGTCGCCGCCTCCGCCACCAGAGGGAGCCGGGCCGCCGTCGCCGCCTCCGCCACCAGAGGGAGCCGGGCCGCCGTCGCCATGCTACCTTGGAGATTCGGGGCCCCCTCAACCAAAGAAGGCTTGGGGGCTCCGACATCAACCCCGCCCACCACCACCCACCATAACAGCCCACCCAAGGGACATAATTGGACTCTTGGGGGGAGGAGGGTGGGGGGGGGGGGGGGGGGGGGGGGAAGGGGGGAGTTGGCCGATTGCGGCCGGTGTACGTTGTACATGGGGGGAGGTGTGTGGCAGAGCAAAGCTCTGCCCTTTATAAATTGGCAGGGATGGGGTTAACTTCCCCTGCCTGCCTGGGTTTATTATGTTCAGGTGGCTGGGGTTGATTAGTTGATTAGGTTGATTAACGATCAATCAGCGCCCAGCCACCTGATATAAAAGGAGGCCTCTGCTTCTCATTTGGGAGAGAGGGAGCTGAGGAAGCAGGTTGGTTTTTTTGGTTGTGTAGAAAACTTGAATCCAGTGAAGGCATTGCCCAGCCTGGAAACTTTATTTTTGTGAGTTTTGTTTTTGCGTTATTTGTGTTTGAGTATCTGTTATTTTGCCCTTG